>NW_023494792.1:1106874-1346874 GCF_904425465.1 Colossoma macropomum | reverse complement strand
TCTGAATCTCAGTCTGATATATTGACCAGCAGCTGTATTGTTTAACCGTTATTTGAACTTGACCTGAAATGCTGTATGTGTTATGAGGATCTCCCAGATATAAATTTAAATTCAGAATGAAGTTCTAATTAATAAAATGAATTTGGTAAAATCTAACAATCAGAGTTAAGTTCTAATAAAAGTAACATTTAGAATGAAGTTCAAATAAAATTTCACATTTGGAATGAATTTCCAATAAAATTAATATTCATATTCATTGTATTCATAGGGGTGATCAATCTCAAGGCAGCTTACTGTAAATAAATGCCTAAAGAAGACATTACTGATAGAAATGATTACATAACTGCGTATTATTAATAATAATAATAATAATAATAATAATAATAATAATAATGTTTTATGTTATAGGGCCTTTTCTTATACACAGTGTTCTTTTATAAAAAATCAAGTCAAGTCAAATCCATGAGGAAAAAAAAAACAGAATGTGCACAGAAACAAACAGGAAGATCCTTAACAAATATAACAAACAAAAATAACAAAAAAAAAAGCATCAGTTGATACTGAATGATAATTTAATAGGAGAGAAAGGCATGATTTGAGTTATGTTTTAAAAGCAGATACAGAGATACATTATTTAGGAATAAATAACTTTTTGATCTTCACAACAACTTTAAATATTGGTGTCTAAACTTTTTTTATTTTTTTCAAAGATTTCCAAAATTTAAAAGATTTTTTCTTACAACCATATCATCTATATTTATAAAGTTACAAAAATGTTGGCACACCGTGCATGAAAGGGCTAGCTTGTATAATTTTAATATACACTGTACGTGTTATTATTGAATAATGATAAAAAAAAACAATTAAGTGAGTCTTTTGATTGTGAGTGTTGCTACACATCTCTAAGAAATGCATTTAAGTTTTCCTAACAATTTACTATTTCACTCCCACAAGAAAAGATTTTTCTTTTATTTTACTTATTGTGGGATACATGGCATTTACACTTTTAGATTTTATTTCCTGAAAAAAATTATGATGCCAATCTTCTGCTTTTCTCAGGAATATGTTCATGGTCTTCGGACATCTACAGGGACTTCACTGTATGATGCTTTGAATCATGGAATTCAAGAACTAACTCAAGTCAAAGCAAGATTTCCTGACTGCAGATGCCGCATTCTGTGTTTGACCGATGGCGTTGACACTGGGTATGTTGTTCAATTCTATTCGATTCAAATTTATAAAGAGCAAGAGGAAGAAACCTTGAGAAGAACCAAGACTCAAAAGGGAAACCCATCCTCCTCTGGTTGATACTGGATAGCAATACAATGACATGAGCGATACCATTCCATAGAGTGTCCATGAGATCCAGCCAAGGCTTTCAGTCTTATCAACAGGGTGAAAGGGCATGCAGGTAGACAGGAGTGGGTACACTGCAAGAAAATTATATCTAAACAAGTGAAAACATCTTAAATATAGTAAATATATCTGATATTTCTCATAGTAGAATTTTTAAGAATATGATAACTTCATATTGTATGGTGCCTTTTTGGCCTTTTTGAGGCAAGGAGGCTCTCCTGCATTGGAGAAGCAGACTGCTGTGCTGCCTGAAGCTTTAACTCCTTTCAGGGTCTCCTGTGGCAGAAACCACTACTGTACTTTACCAAGAAAACCACATCGATAGACACAACAGAATGATTGTTGAGATAGTGCCAGAAGACCCTCAGGAATGTAAATATGAATTATGGCAATGTGGAAGTAGTGAAGACAGAAATGGATCATCTACGCATCAACATCCTTGGGATTGCCAAGCTAAAATTATAACACTTTCAGTCAGGGGAACACACCATGTACTACTCAGGTCATGAACACGAAAGAAGGAATGGAGTGGCTTTCATTGTCCACAAGGATGTCAACACGGCTGTTATTGGATACAGCACTGTGAATGGTTGAGTGGTGGCGATTTTGTGCACAACCATTCAACATTACGGTCATCCAGGTTTGAACTTCTCGGAAGAAGTTTAAGTTAAAGTACTGACCAAATATGCCAACAAATATGGAAAGCAGCTCAATGGCCAGCAGATTGGAAAATGTCAGTTTGTATCTCAATTCCAAAGAAAGACAAGAAAGAGTGTCAAGTATCGCACAATTTCCTTAAAATTACACTCCAGGAAAATTATCCTTAAGATCATTCAATACAAATTAGAGCCTTAACATTGAAACAGAACTGCCAGACATGCAAGCAGGATTCAGGAAAGGCAAAGAAACAAGAGATATCATTGCGAATATAGGCTGGATCATTGAAAAACCCAAGGAATTAGGGGTGGGGGTGGGGGGGGGGAATCGATTCTTAGATGCATAGCAATGCTGACGATTGACGATTCTGAATCGATTCACAAATGTCAAAAATTTATTTTCTAAATTTTAATAACGTAATGTTGACGGAGTGCAAAAGGTGGAACTTTGTAAAGTGCGGAAGTGCAGTGGCCGGACAGTCTGTGGCGGCACACTACATTAAAAGCTAGTGCAGGAGTCGCAACCCAAATGGTAATGAGAGTCATTTTATCCTTTCAACAAAAATCAAACCACCTTAGGAGCCACAACATTTTGAGTCCATTTTACCATCTTGGTTGTAAATGTGTCTCAGTACGTGCTAATGTGCTAGTACAGGCTAAAAATATAATACAAACAAAAACGCAGACTGACTTTGCTCTGCTTTAAGGTTTAGCTCAGCTGTAGCTGCTTTTCTCACATCTCCAGCAGGAAACTTTTCCACAAAAGTCAAACAGTTTCTTAAACAATGTCTCTCAATGTTCTACATTTTACGAGGCTGAAGTCGCTTCTCATTCACCAGCTTCTCATTCGAATTTTCCCGTTCCACCTTAAATAATGCCTGAGGCGCCAGAATGTAACTGCTGCACCATTTTAAGTGGAACGGGTAAATTCAAACAAGCTGGTGAATGAGGAGCGACTTTCATAAAGTTATCTGTGAGAACTCCAGCTCGGCTGCCGACTGCTGCACAGTAAAACGGCCTTTCCCAAAACAGATCCCAGTTACTAATAAAGCCAAAGCTTTGCTCAGAGCACCATGACATTAGCCAAGTGTCCAATTCTAAAAGTTGCTAAAAGATTCATTACCTTGTCTGTAGGTCCCGAAATTAACATCCTTTTACCCTGCGATGTCTTCATCACTGCGTCCAACAGAAGACTTTCTTTAAAAATTTGGATTTTAGTTTGTTCATGTCTTCCTTACATGTCGGAGTCTCAGATGAGTGGTGGAGGAAAGCAGAGACAGTGAGGGCCTTATCTTCAGTGCCACCTGCATCTGTGGGGATCTCTTCAGTTTGGAAGTTGTTGACTTAATCTTGTTAACACATGAAACATGAAACACGACTTTGAATCTGAAACTGGCATTTCCCACAGACAGCAGATCACCTCTCAGTTGGCTTTTTGCTCATAAAATAGCAACCGGTGCTGTTTTATGAAACTGTTTATCATTCAAATTGAAAACTAATCACTAAGCTGTAATTTCTAATCATTTAATTGTTTAATGCATTTTATTCAAGTAATCATGACAGTCCTAATAGAAATATATACTGATATTAAAAAAACACTTAAATCACATCCCTTGCTTTCTGCCTGGCCTATGGCCCTGAGGTATTTGCCTAGCTAAGTTAAGACACCAGGAAGAATCATTTTTGCTTTTCTAAAAAAAATCACAGGTCAACATGCACATCAGTTGAAGTCGCAAAGAAGCTGATGACCTCAAACATTGTTGTGGATGCTGTGATTGTTGGTAAAGGGCGCAACACTGTGTTGCATGGAATCAGCAATGTCACAGGTTTGTTTTCACATCTTAAACTTGGTAAAGTTTCTTTGCAGCATATAAAGTTGCCTAATGCAGAACTATCACTATGTTTTAAGGAGGATGTTGTTTCAAACCTGAAACAAGTAAAGCAGCTATGCAGATTTTTGAGATGGAAACAGTCTTATCCATGGAGCTGAGGAAGGAAAAACAAAAGTTTGATGTGTCTTCCATTACAAACGAGGTATGGAATTTTCATGATTATTGTGTAAAATATTTTTCTAAATCTTTTAGTTTTTTTAATCTTTATTCTACTGATATAAAGCAAAAAGTATACAATCAGATGGATCATTTTTTACAGAGGGATCTGAAGAAGATTTTTCTAACCCACCAATATGATGAGAAACCAGAGACAAAACTCCCCCCACAGATCAACAGTAAAGTGACAGTGACTCAGAAGTAAGTAATTATTTCATGTATCATTATTTCATGATCTGCAGGTGCAAACTTCACAGTGTAGTTTACAGTTTTTACAACTTCTAAAAAGACTTTTAGTAACAAGTTCTGTTTTTTCAAACTCTTGACACAGTTAGTTCAACAGCACTCTGTTTGGACCAAACGATGAACAGTTTATCCTTTTATAAAGAATGAAATTAGTTATTACAATTAACAAAATTATTTAATTCTCTTCTCACAGCCTTTAGCAAAACTGTGTTTCTGCAGCTCAGTGTTCAAATGCCTCCATGCACTGTTACACAACTGTTACACTGAACTCCAAAACATGAAAATAAACTGTATATCAATTTACTCAACCACAAATACTGTATCAGATAACAGTCAAAGCCCCTTTAATTATAACAGTTGTACAGACAAGCTGCTAATTGAACGTAGGTAAAGAGATCACAATTAACTCCCATCTGAGCTGACGTCCTACTCATGTGTTGACCTTCTGTGAAAAGGGGTCACTTCTGAAGTCATTTTGTTCACAGAGGATGGTTCTTTATGCTCCCAGCACAAAATCAGCAAGTGATTATTCATACATGTATACACAGAGAAAACAAAAGGTGTGATGTGGCTAAGAATGTGGTCAGATGAGGCAGATCAGACAGAGGAACATTTGCAGTGTACGTGACTAAATTCTTATGCTAGATAGTGTAAAGTACTGCATTTTTAGTTTCTATTACTGTATTTGTTCCCATACAGTTAAGATATCATTCTGTTTTTTTAATCTTTTTTCTGATGAGTTTTTTCATTCACTTTAAAAAAAAACTGTCAAATTGTGACAAGCACATTCAATGCACATTTAAATTTGTTTTATTATCTGTTACATAGATAAGAGCGTTAATAATGAATTGCCTGTGGAAAAGAGGGCGATTCTGAGCTTTTTTTCTATGAACTTATGTAACCTGTTATACTCACTACGTCATGGGACAATCGGCCAATCACAGGACAGCGGCAAAAACAAAACAAGGAAGGGAGAGCATGGCGGGAGAGAGGGAATGAGCGTGGGCAGTTTCTCCCTGGGATCTAGTTTCTCTGCTTTTTTGTTCACTGTTTGCAGTTGTACGCATGACTTTTGCTGTTGGTGACTTTTTTCATTGAACACTAAACAGAGTTGGGCAAAGGAGTAACCACGGACTCGCACCGCTGTTAAAGCCGAGGAGGCCGTATGGGGGGAGCAACCTGGCTTGGAACTTGAGACCGCCGTGTCTCTGCGCGTTTATTGCTCGCCATACTCTGTCTCCCTTACATACTTCTCGCTTGTGGAACTGCACACGATAAAACATGGGATTGTTGAATCCTAATATTGACGTTATTGTCAACGAGCGAACTGTATATATTGTGTGTGTATGTTTATGTACATGTGTATATACTTTACTAGCTTGGCACGGACATTTTTGGGTGTTTGGGAGAGGAAACACACTCGTAAATAGATCATTAAATGCTGCAGCTGCTGTGGGTTGTAGGCGTGGTGAGCTCAATTGAGGGTGATGTACTGCGCCGCCCCGACCTTAAAAGGTGATTGTAAGAGCGTTCTCTGTGGAACCCCAATATGCTAGGCTTCTGTAGCACAGTTCCATTTATTAAACGGTGGGATAACACAGGGTGCTTTTTACATATGGTGGCCCATACAGGGAGGGTATTCTGGCCGTAAGGTTCTCGTTTGAGCTCACTTCCGCACAGTTTAAGCATATCAAACACATTTTTGATTTGTTGTTATTTTTTTGTTTTTTTTTACTAAAGGTGTTTGTTTTGTGAGGCTGTCACATACAGCACTTGGGGTAACAGTTTGTTTAGCTCATACCAGACCATTGTCCTTTGCTAACTGTGTGCATAGCTTTATTTAGAGCTAAACTGATGCATCAGTAACATCTACAGTAACACCTACACGTGCAATTCACACATAATCTAAATTATATACACTATACACTTACATACCTTCATACATTGGTACACCTAGGATATCCAAGGCCCTCCTTTCACTTTTTCACAAAATGGAGGTGGCTGAAGAGCAAGATAGACCGGCTCAGCATGTAACACGGAGGCAGCCATGGGGGGATATCACTGAGGTTTCTAGCCTACTTGAACCGTTATATTTGGATGATCCTAAACCATCTGTTGTCCAACATGAAGATGATGATGATGATGCTGATGATGTTAACAATGAGCTTGGCTTGTTTGGAGAGCAACTTCACAGACTCGCTGAGAGAGTAGAAGCATTAGAAGTACACCTTAAAGATGTGGTTGATTCCTCCCTCAGTAGGGAAGAAGGGCTAAGAGAAACAACAAACTGTCCATCAATATAAAGGAGTATATAGATGAAAGGTTTAGCCATCTTGACTGCACAATTGTTGACTGTCTTCATCATCGTGATCATGTGTGGGAGGAAAAATTAAGAGAAACCTCACGCAGAAGCTCTCGGAAGCTCTTAAAGCCCTCACAACATCAACACTTGCTGTGAAATCATTTCCCAGTAAAGCCAGCTCTATGGCTCTGAGTCTACTGTCTGTACCACCTATTTGTATGGACTTTCCGAAGTTTGGTGAATCCACAAGCTTATCTGATGTCACTAACTTCATTGAGCACTGTGAAAACTTCCTGACTCTTCGGCCGCTGAGTGATCAGGAGCTGCTGGGAACACTCAATGCTGTATTGCAGGGTCCAGCTCGAAGTTGATGGCAGGCCACAAAAAGACGAATTAAAAACTGGCCCATGTTCAAAATTGCCTTTTTGGAAGCTTTTCTGTCCGAAGATTATACTGCAGAAATCGAGGAGCAGCTCCATGCCATGGTGCAAACTCCAAACCAGAGGCTAATAGATTTTGCTTATGACTACAGGCCACTTTGCTTGAAGTGACGCCCGGAAATGCCAGAGGAGGAGATGGTGCGGAGGATTCTCAATGCCTGTAATCCTTGGCTGGCTAGTGGATTAAGGGGTATAGTATCAACAGTTGATCAGCTTGTCAAGACTGGATCAATGATAGAGAAAGATTGGGCTTCCTCAAAGGACTACTGGAGCAGAGTGCAAAACGTCAGCTCAGGAGAATGCCAAGTCAAGAAACCACCAAAAAAGGGTGGGGAAAAGCATTTTGGTGACAGTGATCTTGCTACAGTGCAAGGAGTGCCCTCTCTTCTCATTGTCCCATACAGATTTGTGGAGCCAAAGGTGATGCTGTGTTGGACACTGGCAGTACATACACACGTATGCAGAAAAGCCTGTGGAAACAAATTGCCAGAAAAAATGAAGATTTGATGTGCTGTCAAAATCAAGCCTTTATTATGGCAGATGGTCAAGAGAGCAAAGCAGTGGGCAAATTTCCTCTAGTTCTCAAGCTCCATGATGTGTCCTACAAACCTGATCCTGGAAAATGACAGCCTGTACATGCCGCTCTTGCTTGGTCCAGACTTTCAATCAACAGCAAAATGTCCCTTCAGCCACACCTGGGCAAATACACCATGCCGAACTGGAAACCCCATCAGTTCTATGCAAAATCAAGAATTGCGCTCAGCTGGACCGACATGGGGGTAGAATCAACTTTTATATGGCCACGGAGAGGACAGCACCACAAGCAAACATCTTGATCAACTCTCAACCAGAGGTGGTACGACCATTGCTGCAGAAGTGGTCGACAGTCTATTTCCGGCACCACTTGAGGTGGCTGCCTCTTCCAGTAGCTCCGTGTCTGCGTCTTCTGTTTTTTTGGGGTCTTTTTTGCCCACTTTCTTTCTGTTCTGGATATTGGGACAGGGTCTAAAGCTGTTGCACAACTTTTTAAAGCTTTTATTGACTTTTCAATGAATAATTTAACGGAACTTTCAGACGGAACTTTCAGACGGAACTTTCAGACGGAACTTTCAGACTGCACCGTGCACCATGCATTCTACCCAGCTGATTGCGCTGCGGAAGCCGGCGGCTTTGTTTACATCGCAGCGGCCGGTGATTCCAGCGGAGCTGAGACATCCTTACCGGGGCTGCAGAGCGGGAGAGACACAGCGGGAAAAGAAGCCGAGATACAAACCAAATCTTCCTTCAATAATTATGGGGAACGTACGGTCACTGGCTAACAAAATGGACGAACTGTGTGCTCTAACACGGACACAACGGGAATACTGGGAATGCAGTCATGGCTGAGCCCCTGTGTACCTGACTCTGATGTTCATCTGAATGGTTTTACTACTGTGAGGGCGACAGAGACCAAAAGCGAACTGGTAAGAAGAAGGTAGGAGGGCTGGCTGTGTTCGTGAACAACAGATGGTGTAATCCTGGTCACGTCACGGTTAAAGAAGTAATCTGTAAGCCGGACATTGAACTGTGCGTTGTAGCTATGCGTATATGTAAGTTTATGTGCAATTATATGTCTTGCTACTGAAACACTGCAATTTTCCTCCGGGATCAATAAAGTTCTATCTATCTAACTAAAAGGTGATTGTAAGAGCATTCTCTGTGAAACCTCAATAAGCTAGGCCTCTGTAGCACGGTTCCATTTATTGAACGGTGTGTTAATACAGGGTGCTTTTTCAAAATCAACCTAAAAATGTAATGTCATGAACAATGTAACTGCTTTTATTCAACCCAAATAAATACCTTCAATGAAACAATGCAAAGCAAAATTTCAGTTGAACATCAATATTTGACATCAAATCAAACCTCAAAAACATTTCAGATTAACTTCTGCCATGTTCCACTGTTGAGAGATGTTTACATGATCAGCCAAAGAAAAAATGAAGTAATAAGAGCAAATAACTCCAACACTTATTAGATTTACATACAATATGAAAACAACCTTAATACCATCAGTTATTAGTGTTACTGAGATGATTGTGCTCTGATTGAGAGTGTTCCTGTTACAAGGACTCTAGTGTAGATGTTCTGATAGACTCAGTGCGTCCTGAGATGTGTTATAACTCTGAGCATTTCAGGCATGAAATAAACTCTGCTGAGCTGCATATTTCTGCATGAGTGTGAAAAAGTGAACTTGGCAATGAAAAATGCTTCTTTGTGATGGAAAAAATGTCAAATGCAGTAATTGGCGCCGTTCAGTTATTCTGCAATACTACGAGGCTCTAGTTTGCCAATTTAGCAATTTTTATACAGACATTCTACAAATAAATTTAGTGTTTATGTGGTGTATGTGAAAGCGATGGAAAGTTTCCACCTTCCATATTACATATATTTCAGGAGATTTACAGTATTCTTGCAGTTTTCAAATATTTACAAAGGGTTCATGAGGCACAATGACCATTGTTACTGTTAACAGCCGTCACCAATAGCTACAGATAACAAAGCCCAAATTTTGTAATTCAGTTTGTGCCACATAAAAAGTGATTTTTTTCAGTTCTGTTTCAAAGGTAAATTTAACCCATAATAGGTGGTCTTTAGGGACATATACATAAAGAAATAATGCGTTGTAATTTTTTCAAACCCAGTGTACTGAAAAAGAAGATCATGGAATCCAAATCAGGTCGCTTCATGGAGAAAGACAAAAGGATTTTGGAGGAGCTCAAGAGTCTTCACTGTGACCCCCATCCATACTGTACCGTTCTCCCTTCTGAATCTGATTTCAGTGAGTATTAATTAAAAGTGATTAAAAACTAATGACATTTTACCTGAAAAGAAATCGTTTTGAAATACTAAAGGTGTCCAGGACTATGTTTGCTAAGTTCCTTAGAAACCCAGAAACACATGAACTACAGTCAGCAATGGTAAACCTACACCTGCTCTTACATTATATAGCCAAACATATGTGGACCCCTCCTAATTACTGAGTTCAGGTGTTTCAGCCATACTTTTTACGAACAGGTGTATAAAATTAACACATAGCCCTGCAGTCTCCTTAGACAAACACTGGCATTAGAGGATCGCACTGAAGAACTCAGTGACTTTAAACATGGCTCTGTCATAGGATGCCACCTCTGCCTCAAGTCAGTTTGTGAAGTTTCTGTCCTGCTAGATCTGCCCCAGACAACTGTAAGTGCTGTTACTGTGAAATGGCAACGTCTAGGAGCAACAACAGCTCAGCCCCGAAGCAGTAGACCACTCAAACTCACAGAGAGCTGAAGCGCAGTGTCTGTCCTCTATTGGATTGAGGGGTACAGTGGCATGCCACCACTGGACTCTGGAGCAGTGGAACCGTGTTCTCTGAGTGATGAATCAGCTTCTCTGTCTGTCAGTCTGATGATGAATCTGGGTTTGGTGGATGTCAGGAGAACGTTACCTACCGGAATGCAGTGCCAACAGTAGAGTTTGGTGGAGGAGGGATGATGGGCGGGGCTGTTTTTCAGGGTTTGGGCTCTCAGTTCCAGTGAAGGGTGATGTTGATGCTGCAGCACAAAGACATTTTACACAGTTATCTGCTTCCAGCTTTGTGTCAGCAGTTTGGGGAAGAGCCTTTCCTGTTCCAGCATGACTGAGCCCCTGTGCACAAAGCAGCTCCTTAAAGACATGGAGTGACCAGTTTAGTGTGGAGGAACTCCAGTGGCCTCACAGAGCCCTGACTTCAACCCCACTGAACACCTATGGGATGAACTAGAGCAGAGATTGTGAGCCAGACCCTCTCGTCCAACATCAGTGTCTGACCTCACAAATGCTCATCTGGATGAATGGGCAGAAATTCCCACAAACTCTCCAACATCTTGTAGAAGCTTCCCAGAAGAGTGGAAGCTGTTAGAGCCGCAAAGGGGGACCAACTCCATATTAATGCCTATGGTTTTGGAATAGGATGTCCAGCAAGCTCACATAGGTGTAGTCAGGTGTCCACATACTGCTGGCAAAATAGTGCATGCAGTATTTCTGATAAAATGGCTAATGAGTGTAAAAGTACAGAAATGTAAAAGTGAGTTTTCTGAAGAATGTTTCCCACTATATTTATCTTCAGTATGTTTTCTGAAAATCATAGCATGTAATTTAGTGTTGCATGTAAATGTGTTATCTAGAAAATGAGTGATGAATACAAAGTTACACAAAATGACAGGATGGATCTAATTGTATATCTGTTGCTATTACAACATTGCTTGTAGCCTTCTGGAAGATTCTGTTGCAAGGTCCTCCTGATACACCTTACGAGAATGGTGTTTTTGAGCTCTATTGTGAGTTTGGTCCTGACTACCCTGTGAAGCCACCACTAATGAGATTCTTCACACCTGTATCCTTATGTTTGAAAAATTATTTCTTTTCATCTCCATTAGATTAAAAATATAATTATTTTTGTGTTAGTTGCAACATTTGCTAAGCAGTTTTTACCAGAAACCTGTCCTTTAAATTTGTTTTGTTGAGTTCTTGTGAGAATCCTTAATTCTGGTGTATTAAAGATTTACCACTGCAATGTAAACAGTGTGGGACGAATCTGCCACAACATATTTGATCGTAACTACTCGGCCCAAATCACCATGCGAGAGATTCTGGATGCTGTATATGGGCTCCTGATAGCTCCAGAGCCAGAGGATCCCTTAGACAGGTAAACATTTCACAGTTTTCTTCTATCATTTGTCAGTGTTAAACTTTCAGAACCAATATGACTCTGTAGGAGAGCTGTTGGGCATTTGGAGCTTGGAAAAGAATGGATGTTTGTGGTTTGGAATCATGCCATGTTAGGAATCATACTGGTGTATAATTACAAAGAACAATTTTAGTGTCATGTCTTATTTATTGGACTTATATGTAACAGTGACTATTATACTCTCTCTGTAAGGGAACTGTATGAGAATCCAAACAACAATCAGTTGTTTTTTTTTAATTATTAATCAATTAAAGATCACCCAACTTTCTCAATAATCATCAAAGTTGGCAGATGTGAGTTTAAATGCACTCACTTCTTGTCATTGCACTTATTGTTCTCTTGTTCTTTTAACTGATTGAAAAAAAGAACAGATTTAAAAAAAAGAAAGTTTTTATCAATACTTTCCACATTCTTACTGAAGACATGCTATATTGACAATATTTTCATTTTGAATAGATGAATAATTGTAGATAATAATTCTTTGTGGTCTACTAAGCATTCTGGCAGAAGAATTCATGTCTAGCAAGGAAAAGTATGAAGAAGAAGCTCGGAAAAACACAGAAAACAATGCAAGTTCATCAATGGATGAAGCAGAAAAGGTAATGTGTGCCGTGCAAATCATTAGTAATAATTACACTTAAAACAAGATCACACAGTGTCATTTATGTGAAGTGCCACTGTTATGAAGCACAACAGATACCTTAGTGTGGATAGCACCCCCTGGAGAAACTTGCGCTGCGTTTCCGTGTTCTGCATCATACTGCGGTGGACAACTGTCAGTGGCATGAAGCCATGCAAGCTTTGGCAGGGTGACAGCGTTACCAGTGTAAAAGCTTCCTTTGATAATCATCTTTTATCATGTAGACTGTTTATCTAAGAAGGATGTTCTGTATTCTTTTGTGTTTTGCTGTGTAAAACTGGGTTCATCTGGATTCGACACTGAAGTGTTTGGTGTCCATAGCTCCCGATGCCCAAAGTTGGGAAGATTTAACTCTTGACATTTCGCTTACCGCTGCAGTCTGCAGAGTTCCATAACTGCGCTGGCAGAATTTTCCATCATGGCTCCATAGAAAACAATGAAATATCCAGTTTGCCATCGTCGGTCTACAGCTAACATGTGAAGGCTTATAAGTCTAATAGAAAACTGCTCTCTAACACTAAACTCATACCAGACAAGATATGCCAGTATCAGGTAAGCACAGCCTCTATCCATGCATCCAATCCACACTGTCTCTGACTCTGGAAGTGAAATTAAAATAGACTTGCATAAGAAAACGACACAGGATGGAAGGGCTTGCATTTTGACAACACAGCAATGAGTGTGAGGGCTTCCTCCTCTTATCAGTTGGATGTGTTATCCAAATCAATATTCACAGTAAGTGATAATATTTTCTGAAATAATGAATATGTTAAAATTGGACAGAATCAGATATGAGGGGCAGCAGCTTTGATTTCAGTCTGGGCTGTTCAGCCACTCTTCTGAAATGTTAAAGATTAAACAGTTGTGTTTAAATATTCAGGTTTTTGTAGCTGTTCTTACATGTCTTACAGGAGCACGGAATAAACAATGATTCTTTCACCCATTAAGTCGAAGCTACTAATAGCAGCATATTTATATCTAAACATGTAGCATTGGGTCAATTTTCACATAAAGTTCAGCTCTGATCAACTTTAACGACACACTGCATCTACCAAACTTAACATGCTGATCCCATCATGTGCACCACATACAGGGCCTCAAACTGAAAATAAATAGGATCCACTGAGGTGCATTATCATATCGGAGCAATACAGATTACACTGTATCTGTTCAGTCAGGCAGATGATTAGAAATGCTGCACAAACATCTGCAGTGGTGATTAGATCTCAATAGTTTTGTACACTTTTAAAACTAATATCACTGTTTTATGTGTTTCAGAAATATGTTCCAGAAATGTCCAAGATGGTGACACCTCCTAATCTGGTATGCCCACTGACAAAGAAACTGTTTATAGAGCCAGTTAAAACGAAAGATGGATTTACATATGAGCGCAAAGCTATTGAAGAACATCTCAAGAGGTATGCTCAACTACGCTGTACACTTAGTTTATGCTTAATTCATATATGATAAAGTCATTATTTGGATTTCATAGTCTGTTCCTAACAAGCCGAGGAAATACTACATTAAAAATAATCATTTATATTTTATGCAACTTTTAGATTTGGATCTTCGGATCCACTGACAAAAAAATTACTGAGGAGAACAGACTGTAAAGAAGACAAAGATATGAAAAAGGCTGTGAAGAATTTTTGGAGATCGCAGATTCAGGAATACCTGCAGATTTAATGGGTGCCTTACTCTGAGAAATACATAAATCCTGTTTTCTTTAATGAATTTTCCATTTAGTCCATTGTGGTGTTAGTTTGTGTGAAACTCATTTACAAGCTTTGTGAAATTCAACTTTGTAATACAGTGTGATGTTGCAGTTATGTAGATAATGGATTTTAATGATATGGGGTTATTTGATCAACAAAAAGACTAGAATTAGAATGTCAGTTTGGGTGACTTTAAGGCTGATAGATCACACTGAAACACTGAACCCATCAAATGACAGAAAATCATTCAGATAACATTTTGACTTGCACTTATAACTAGCCAAACTAGTCTATGAAAGCAGTGCAATTGTCTTAAATGATCATAAGCACAAATAATAAAATGAAACTAGCAGGTTCAAATATACTAAACAAAAAAAAAAAAAATCTTTAAAACTTAATAAAATTTTCATAATTTTTGTCACAAATATTTTTGATTTTCTACTGAAATACCTAATTCTGCTTGTTCATAAAAATCAATTTAAAAAGGTTAAATATAACAACTTTTGTCAGATTTATTAAATTATAAATGATTATGCTTTTTGATGTATCATTGCTGTCATGCAAAAAACTTGTATCTGCATTTTTATCATTTTTCATGCCAAATTGTCAAATTTTGAAATGTCTAGTTTCCCCTTGTATTGTGTTTAAATTTCAAGAAAAAGTGGAACAATAAAATGCTGCAAAATTACTTGGGCAAAAATTCTTGTTCCATTAAATTCCAATACAGGTTCTTTTCTTGTAAAGTGACCATTTCACAGATACAAGATTTTGTTCTGACAGTGATGGAAAAAAGCAGTGGGTGGCCATGATTTTAATGCTAGTTATATTTTTAAACAAATTTACACATACGTACGTTTTTCTACATATAAGGTTTTCTAAAGGATGTGTTTTCATGCTAGAGTTAGGTAAGCTTTCTAATGAAAAATCTGATAGCATTGTTTGGTGTAAACAGTCTTTTTTTGGGTGCATTCATTGAATAAAGGTGGAGACTGTATGGTTGTTGTCTTTATTAGTAATTCTTTTTCCTCATTTTTTAAAATTCCTTCCTGGTTTTCCTTCACCCACCTCTAGATTTCTACTCAAATATTTTATTGTATGTTCTCATTTCCTTTCCTTGCATCATGTTGCATCACTTTCCTAACCTGTTACTGGCCTCAAAAGATCTGGCCATAATAAACCCTAAATCTATCCTCTAATAAACCCACTTTCCACATCAGCATGATTTACTGAATTTCAGATACACAAAATATTCGTTAACTTTCATGAAACCATCACAGTCACATCCCATTAATAAAAACACAGAGGGAGGAAATGTTCCACAGACCTACTTCACATGCTGCAATAGAACATCTTAGGATGCACATACAATTGCTTGCTCTGGAAGCTTCCTCGCTCCTCCATTCCTCTCAGGCCATTTTACTGAACTTTGAATAGAACAGAACATCATAAATACAATGAAATGAAATGCACATGAATCATCGTAGATGCTTATTGAGGAACCAATGACACTGATATGTCTTTTAATTCTTAAAATCTCAGGCTCATTATATACTAAGGCTTATTATTAAGTAACTACAGGGACTTCCATGCAAACTAGCTGAGCTATTCCTAGATTACAGAACACTTTGGGCTCATCAAAGGGGCCCTGGCCATTTAAGGGGTTAAAGATGGCGGATTAGGTTGATTTTAGGGTCACGGGCTGGAGGACGGAGGGGACAGAACTCAAAGCAATATCACTTAGTGTCCACAAATTGTGACACTGGAGAATCTCAGAAAAACCCTCTAACATTAGAAATACACACAAACAATAATTTTGTGGCTGTCAATTTGATGACCATTTCCAAGGAAGCCAATGGTAGCACAGTTAAAGCACCATTTAAAACGCCATTTATGATAGTATCATCATACTTTCACAGTCAGAACTTTGAGCCGAATAAATATTAGGTTGAATTTGGGAAGAAACAAGATTAACAAAAGGATTAAAACTTAAGGATTAAGAGAGCATGAAGAGAAAACGAGGGATGAAGCATGAAGAAGTTTGGTTTACCTTAATTATGTTCCACAAATTTCCCTCAGGTTAGCAGTCACTGCTAACATGCAAACTAAAACCAAACCGGATTATCATGCGTTTGAAATTTAGTTTGAATGACTGATTATCTCCTGTATACAGCAATACTTTTGTATGAGGTCAGCTCATTAAGTGACTTAAGTTGTGTTAAATAAAATAATTGATAACTGTGCATTATATTTAGGTATCAGCTGCTGTGCTGGGGTTATTTTCCCCCAGGGCAAAAGAAAAAACACAGGAAAGTTTCTGCTTTGAAATTGTACTTTATTGTAAATGATATGTTAAAGGGTTACATGATTATACCCAAATTGAGTATAGGAACAATTATAAGTTTAATAAACAGCATCAGTGAAACTGTAAATAAGCCAGATGTATCTGAAAAGACTATGTTTTTTTTCAGCACTACCGAAATGGCCAGGAAGCAGACAGGTCTCCTCTAGCCATTCATTTCCTATTCCCAGCAGACACATAGACCTACTTAACTTCCCCACAGTCACAGACGTCACAGTCTAACAGCAACTTATTTACAGATGCAAGTCTCTCATCTACTGGGAGCAGCACCCTCCCAAGAGCCCGTGCGCATGGCCGCTCTGCATGGCCATCAGTCACTTAAACTTTCCTGTATAAGCAATGCTTTATTAAAGCTCAGTGTTGCCTTTAATGACCCTGAGCAGAAACTACGAATGTAAGTTTGTATGCACAAAGGAATTCCACATGATTGACTGATATTTCTGATATTTAAGTGTATTAAGTAATACAATGTTTCTTTATAAATATAAACATACAACCCCATTTCCAAAAAAATTGGGACACTGTGCAGAATGTCAATAAAAATAAAACGCATTGATATGTAAATGATGTAAATCATACTTTTAAAGGAAAATACTACAAAGACAATATTTCAAATGTTGAAACAGAAATTGTATTGTTTTTTTTTTTTAAATATATGCCCATTTTGAGTTTGATGCTTTCAACACATTTCAAAATAGTTGGGACGGGGGCATGCTTACCACTGTGTTTCATCAGCTCTTCTTTTAACAACACTCTAGTTGCTGTAGTCTGAAAGTGAAATGTTTTCCATTCTTGTCTGATATAACATTTCAGCTGCTCAACAGTTTGGGGGCTAATTTGTCATATTCTTCATTTTACAATGAGGCAAATGTTTTCAGTGGTGACTTTTTTTTAATATGGAGCAATGCTGTTGTAATACATGCAGAATGTGGTTTTACATGGTCTTACTGAAATAATCAAGGCCTTCCCTGAAAAAGACGTCGTCTGGATGGCAGCATATGTTGCCAAAACATGTGTATATCGCTCAGGATTAATGGTGCCTTCACAGATGTGCACGTCACCCATGCCATGTGCACTAATGCTCCCCTATACCATCATGGATACTGGCTTTTGAACTGTGCGCTGATAACAAGCTGAGTGGTCTTTAGCCCGGAGGACACAGCATCCATGATTTCCAAAAAGAATTTCAAATGTTGATTCGTCGAACCACAGGACACTTTTACACTTCCCCTCAGTCCATTTTAAATGAGCTCAGGCCCAGAGAAGGTGACAGTGTTTCTGGATCCTGTTTATGTACGGTTTCTTCTTTGTGTTTTAGAGTTTTAACTTGCATTTGTGGATGCAGTGATGAACTGTTTTCACAGACAGTGGTTTTCAGAAGTGTTTCTGAGCCCATGCAGTGATTTCCTCTACAGAATCATGTCTGTTTTTAATGCAGTGCTGCCCGAGGGCCCAAAGATCACGGCCAGCAAATACTGGTTATTGGCCTTGTTCCTTACATACAGAGATTTCTCCAGATTCTCTGAATCTTTTAATGATATTTTGTACCGTAGATGATGAAAAGCAGAAGTTCTTTGTTATTTTACATTGAGAAATGTTATTCTTGAATTGTTGCACTATTTGATCATGCAGTCTTTCACAGAGTGGTGAACCCCTCCTCATCTTTACTTCTGAAAGACTCTCTGAGATGCTCTTTTATATCCAAATATGTTACTGACCTGTTGTCAATCAACCACCAGGTGTTTTTTTGTAGAATTACACAACTTTACCAGCCTTTTGTTGCCCCTATCCCAACGTTTTTGGAATGTGTTGTTGGCATCAAATTCAAAATGGGCATATATTTTTCAAAAAACAATAAAGTTTCAACATTTGATATGTTGTCTTTGTACCATTTTCAGTTGTATATAGGGCTTAAATGATTTGCACATCATTGCATTTTGTATTGCACAGCGTCCCAACTTTTTTGGAAATGGGGTTGTAAAATGTTGTAAATATGTGTATAAAGTTGCAACACAACATTATAGGGACCCATTTAATCATTATTAATGTTTAAAAATGCATGTAAACCACAAAATAACGATTAACTAAACATTAAGGGAAGCTGTACGCATAACAAAGGACAGACATAATAGTAAATAAAAATGTATCATTTAAAACAAGATGTTAATTTATAGTTATTATGAGATGTTTTCCTGCAAGTACATACATAATATTTCAAGCTACATACTTCATGAATATAAAATAACAAAATCAACATTGAACTACAATTCAAAACTATTATAGATTTTCCATATGTCAACAAATAAATCGTTGATAATTCAAATGGTAGAAGTTATTAAAACACAAGTAATAATTCAATAATAATTAATGATCATTAATAAACTATTAAATAATGATTATGTTCATATTAGTAGGGGCCTGTTATTATGTGTTACTGAAAAAAGTGGCACAAAAAGTTTTATGTGATGGCATGGAAGAACCATTACTTCTGTAAAGAACCAAGTTTGTAAATAAGATGTCTGAGTGTAAAGAACCTTTTAGAAACAATCTTCACATAATGTAAATATCTTTAACTAATAAAAAGTTATTTACCCATTTAAGGGTTATTCCTCAAACCTTTATTTTATGAAGAAGTTATTTAAACACAGGAGTCAAGCAAAACTGTTTAAACATACATGGTTTATGTTGAACAGCAAGTTAACTACTGACACTAGAAATTACAATAAACTTTTTGTTTTTAAAGATCATCTGTGACGCATTAGTGATAATCTTCCTAAAACAAACAGGCTGCTCTTCTTAATCCACCTTCCCTTTAGTCTTCCAGCTGCTGTTTAAAAATGAAATTTCAGCATTCAACTCATCACTGTGATCTTGAAGAACTTTGTTCACCCACTGAAGAACTTCCTGGCTCACTGGTGTGTTCACCATCAACTGCAAGTGGGTATCATTTAAGAAAAACATTAATGTAGAAATAACCAGTGTATGCATATAGGAAAGACAAGTTTATTAAATGTAGCACATTTCATACACAAAGACAATTCAGTTTGCTTTACAGGAATAAAAGCAAAAAAGAACATCAAAGGGAAAAATACAAATTATTAACTTATTTTTGCTGTTTCACATAACCTTTAACTGTTTAGTTGTCATGCATCCCTCTGGCTCTCAGTCTCAGGAGGACTCCATTTCCCAGAATCCTCTGAATGATCACATGACTATGACATCATCCCACTCAACATATCAGAGATCTGCCTTACTGGATCCCTGATTCTGTTCACCTGCTGTATGTGTCATATGGCCTAGGTACTACAGTTTATAAGCCCGAGCTTTTAGCTTTAGTCTTCGTGAGGCATTGCTTCTGTTACAAGCTACTCAGTGTTCTTTTCTTAGTGCATGTATTATGTTCTAGTTCTGACTTTTGCCTCTTCCCTTTGGATTTTCTGCCTGATTGTGTTGTTATTTAAATCTATTTTTATATTTTGTTTTATCTGGATTTGACTCTTTTATTAAAGCTTCTTTTTCTCTTTTAATCCACAAGTATCTGGCTGATTCTGTCTTTCATTTATCCTGTTTGCTGATGCTTGTAATAGCAACTGGTTAGCTTCTGTAATCAGTTAGCAGTAGCCAGACGTGTGCAGATTAAAGGAGTAAAAAAGGTTTTATTATCGCTAAGCAGGCTCGTTGTCAATACACAGGCAGGGGTCAAAACCAAAATGCGGAGTAGGATCACAATGGTGGTCATAACACCAGGCGAACAGAACCAAAGGGACAAGGCAAGAGACGTGGTCGAAAAAACAGGCAAGCAAGTTCCAAAAACACTGATCAAAAAGACAGGGCAACAGTACAAAAGGGGGCAGGCAAAAGGCAAATCAAAGAACGAAGCAAAGGTCGGATAATCAGAAACACACATATAGAAATAAAGGCTCAGTGAGTTTGCTGGGAAACAATACCTCGCACTGACTCTACCTACAGCCCGGGCTTAAATACTAAGCTAAACAGATCACATGATAAAGCACAGGTGAATCAGGTCAGTACTCAGGAGACTTTGATCGTTGACAGGTGCGTGAGACATTGTCCGAAGTCACGTGATCTTTGAGTGACTTGTGGGTATTGGAGTCTTTCTCTGACTGCGACTCGGCATGCCTCAGTCACATGATCTCCCAGAGTATTCTGGGAAATGGAGTCCAACTCTCCCTGAGAGTCTGTTACATGCGTGACCACTTCACAGCAGCTTAGCAACACTAAATGACATAACTCTAGAAAGAGACAGTTTGTAGGTGGAATTCACATTTTTCTCCTTTCACAAACAGTTGATTATCTAATAGCCTGCGAAGTGCTTGACAAACGTGTTGCATGTGTCTAGATCAGAGGAATATACCAGGGTATCATCAATATATGCTATTGTAACCGGTAGCAATTCACTTTGATTTGAACATGGAAATGTGTGAGCCAGCTTTGTAAAATGGTCTGTTACAACAAGTACTTCCACAAAACGTTGTTTTCTGTCCTCATCACTACAGGAATCTAAACACACTAGTTCCATAGGGGCAGTAGTCCTAATACTTTCTAATGGTGCTCTCGCGGATGGCTCAGGTGTTTTGGCCAAAATACATCATTGGCAACGCCTCACACACTCTCTGACATCATGCTCCCTTTTAGGCCAGAAGGTCGTGCAAGGTAAAGCGTCCGCGCCTGTCCTTGGTGACCAGCAATGTACCCCATGCAAAGATTTCTCCCGTAGACTCACAGGTAAAACAAACTGATGTTTTTTCTGCCTACTAAGAGGGTCTTTCGTGACTGTAGAGGACACCATCGTGGACTCTTAGCCTGTCCCACTGCTTAAGAAGTACCAGGGTTTTTGAGTCCATTCTGCTCCTCTCCCGTTTGGAAGGCTGTCTTCTCTGATTGACAAATGGCATGATCTTTGAAATGGTAGGGTCAAGCTCTTGGCTGTTTTGTAGTTCCTCCAAGCTAATAACTGAAAGCTCACAATGGTCAGAAGGTGTGAAACTCTGAAGAGACTGGATAGCTTGTGATGCTCTCAACTCTCAAAGGGCTCTCAAAAAATCAAAGGGCTTGGGCAAGGACGAGGTTCGCAGGCATTGTACCTTGAGACGGAAAGTGTCTTGAATGCCATCATCACTCACCCCTTTGGCTTCTTCAAGCAAGTGGTTGTAAGCTTTATCAATAAGTCTACGACTGACTGTCTTTGTGAATGGATCCCTGCTCAGAGCATCAGCTGCCATGTTCTTGCTACCAGGTAAGTTTTTCTTTACCTACAAGATCTGTGGAGCAAGAGTCGATATCAAGATCACCAAGCCCAAAATCTTGCAGTCTTTGTTTGAGATCTAAAAGACCAGTTGCTGAAGTCTGCTGGAATGATGAAGTCACTTCAGCCTTGCTCACGCCCTGGAAAATCTCAAAATCCTCCACAGCTAAACAAGGTGACATATCAGCTAATTTACTGTTTCTTCTAAGAGTGACAGGCTGGTCAGAAAAGTTAGTGACCTTCATGGGGATCCATCTGTCACCCCACAGCAGAGTAACAATACGTCCAACCACAATGTGGCATGGCATGGCCCTGGAAGATGTGGGTTCAATGACAATTGTGCTCCTTTGGGACATGGGAAAATTGCTTGGTAGGTTTCCCCAAAGCAAAAGTTCTTTCTTTCCCAAAAGAGTGACTGATTGCTGGAGTTTAACAGTTCCTACCCTGCTGGGTAACTCATCACCTCTCCATCGGCATGTGTTTGCCATAAGGTCTAGAAACTGCTAACACTCAACGGATGACTGTAGAGCACTGCTGGAAATGAGATGCTAATAATCATCACTGACTTTCATTTGATGCATGAGGAATTTGATCACATTGGTGCCTAATATAAGTTTATCTTTTTGTCCTGGCACAACAAGAACAGGCACAATGCAGCTCTCCCCATACACCTTTAACTCAGTCTCGTACACGCATTTAGGTCTGATCAGTTTACCCCCACATCCAACTAAGACTATCTCCTGAGACAAACATTTTGGTTCTGATAGTGCATTTTCATTCAGCATTCTTGCCTTTGCCTCCTTGCTGAAGGTGCATGCCATGGATCCTGAATCAAACGTCCCCGGTACTTGAAATTTGTAGAATGGAAATATTCACACTAACTGGTGCATAAAACAATTCGTCAAAACTTTAACTTTGGTGCCTACTGGTGCTTGAGTGCATGCATTCTGAAAAGATTGTTCAAGATCAATGAGGGGTTGTTCATCTTTGCCCACACCTTCCCCTCCTGGGTGCAGTCTGCCTAGTTTAAAGGCTGTGTCTCTTGAGATGTTGATAGGGAAGCTCGATTAAGTCCAACATTAGTGCAGTTTCTTCTGACATGACCGGGCTGAAAACAAATCAGACACAGGCGCTGTTGTCTACAGTGAGCAAGAGTGGAGTGCTCATTAGACCTACAGACCTTACATCGTTTTGCCAGTGGCTGGGTTGAAGTGGGGTGTTCGGCTGCAATCTGGTTATTTTGTGTTAGCGCATGATCACGAAGACTTACAAGGGCTTTCAAGCAGATGTCCTCAACCAGTGGGGAAGATACAAGTAGCAGCTTCAGTCTGTACAAGAGGTTCCATTGGGCAATTGCTTGGCATCATGGCAGCTGGTTCAGGGGTCTGCACATGAACAGTTGCATGTTTCACATGACTGGGCCGTTTGGGCTTGGCTGGTGTCTGCTCTCTCAATTCTCTTTTTGCTGAGCTGACAAGTGTTTTCCCTACCTGGTGAGCAATATGTGTTATGAGGTTATGCAAAGCTGGATCATTTAGATCTGGAATAGTCAAGAGTGAACTACTGGGATCACTAACATAATCAAGCACTCAAGTAGAACGAAACGCAGGTGAGGCTACATTTACTTTGTTCCCCTCTGCACCTGGTGTGAACGGTACCCTGCTAAGGAATCTGCCTTTAGCCAGCCCAAGATCAGACATGTTTTCATCTTCAGGACAAGCTGTGTCTTTCCCCATAAAAACTCATGTTTGGCATTGCACTTATCAAATAATGTAAACAAATCTATATCAAACACTGCAATCAAACACTAAACAGGTTAGAAAAAAGGGGAAAAATAATAAAAGAAAAAAGAGTGAAAAAAGAAGTGTTGTGTGTACTAATATTTAAATTCCCTAAAAGTTTTCTGTGCTGTATAAGTAGGCAACAAAGCTGTCACAGTCTAATAGGGATGCTCAAAGCACAGTTCTGCAGTTCCTGGTGACCAAGCTGACGCTGACCCATTGTGCGAAGATTGAAGACTGAAGACTGATCTGGAGCAACAGGATCCGGGTCACGGCACCACTGTAACCGGTGTATGCAATCATGTGCAGCTCAACTGCACTCTTGACACTCCAAAACCCTCTGTGTTGTCTTACTGGTGGAAAAGAGGAGGACTGGACACGTTCTGCCATACGACGGGGAATTTATTCTCTTTCTCTGTCTGTATACAAAATGAGAGTGGCAAAAGCACAGTACTGACTGAATTCTCTGTCTCTCTCACGTACACACGCTATCCTCTCAGCTTTTACCACAAACTGAGCTTACATTACAAAATATGTAAAATAATACAGCTTATAAAATGAGATGTCACATGGCATATACTATAGTTAGACAACCAATATAAGCAGCAAATATACTATAATAAAAATACACATTTATGTTTTAAGATGAAATCTTATACAATACATTGTTCTTTTCTTATGTAAAGAAAGAAAAAAAGAAACGAATACCCTAATATGGCAAACATAGTTTTTATAAAACATTACACTTCACAAAGTAAATGCTAAAAATAAACAGCACAACAGCATATATTGGCATTTGGAGAGTTACTGTACCTGCATACAAAATGAGAGTGGCAAAAGCACAGCACTGACTGAATTCTCTGTCTCTCTCACGCACACACACTGTGCGAAAAAGACGCCATTTAAGCCTAAATGGTAGCTGTACATTCATCCGTTAAAAAACTGCTGCACTCGATAAAACACTCTCATACGCTCAATACAAATCACAGAATCAAAGCTGTTTTACTCTTAGTAACATTAAACATTTTAACTAAACATTTGAATGCATGAAAAGTGATTTCAACAAATTTAAAACAACTTTTTTACAGAGAGCTCTAAAAACACCTACCTGTCCTCTCAGTTTTTACTGCGAACTGAGGATAGTGAGCAGTCCAACACCAATAACATCACCCATCAATCCCCGCTATTTCAATATTTGGACATTTGGACAAAAGCAGAGAAGTGTGAAATAAAAAAATAAATCTTCTTCCACAACCGTTACACTATGACAAACTTGATGTTTTAACTATTGTAAATTGTTCTCTGTCAACAGGTGTTTTTCCAGATGCTTTTAAAACTGCCCTGGTGAAGCCTCTGCTAAAAAAGAGGTACTAAATAATTTTAGACCAATTTCACACCTACCATTTCTAAGTAACGTCTTAGAAAAAGTTGTTTTCAAACAACTAAATTGGTATCTAATATCAAAAAAGTTATCTGAGAAGTTTGTCAGGTTTTTCTTCTAACCATTAAAGACTGATTGATTTACATTATGAATGACCTCAGGCTCAGCAAGGATGCACAAAATCCTTCTATTTTGGTTTTATTAGATCTTAGTGCAGCTTTTGATATCATTGACCACAAGATTTTGATCCAACATCTTGAATGCTGGGTCAGCCTCTCGGGCACAGTTTTAGAATGGTTTAAATCATATTAAAGTAATAGGCAGTTCATGGATTCACTTGAAAATCATTCATCAAAAAATTGGCATGTAGAGTCCCTCAAGGTTCAGTCTTAGGGCCTTTGCTTTTCTCTTTGTACATACTACCTCTTGGTGATGTCATTAGGAAACATAATATAAAATTTCCTTTTATCCACCTTTTATTAGACAGTCAAGCTCAGTGCTCACTTTTAAGAAGCATCTAAAAACATATCTCTTTAACTTAGCATTTAATTAAAACTATGTCTCATGATATTTATCTTTTAATTTTCATCTGATTCTAAATTAATATTTATAATTTCTTTTATAAATATGTTTTATCACCAGTCTGTAAAGCACTTTGAGCTGCCACTGGCATGTGTCTAAGTCCACTATCTTTCTTTTTAACAAAGAAAAAGCCAGAAGCTGAGGGAGATGTAGAGAGACAGATGAAGCTTGAGCTAAAGCCTCATTAATGTACTGTTCCATGGCCTTCTCTTATTTTAGAGTAAGGGGGTACACTTGGGATTTTGGAAGAGTAGCACCCCCAATCAGATCAATGGCACAGTCATAAGTGTGGTGTGGTGGCAGTCTAGAAGCATTGAGCTTGCTGAAGACCTCTGACAGGTCAGAGTAGACATCTGGAATCTGAATGGCCTTATCAGTATCACGACTTTGTATAGAAGTGGAATTAACTGTAAAAAGGTAGTGAAAAAGTTATGCAGTTATTTCTACAGTAGTCGGACTAGGCAGTGATTTCTTTATCAGACCAGGAGATTTGTTGATTATGGTTCTCTAAAAAGAGGGGACAAAGTGCGATGGAAAACTCAGAGGATTCTAAAGTGAAAAAGGTGGTTCTTTCAAGGTGCAGGGAGCTGGTGTGCAGATGGACAGGGTGAGTGACTTGGGTCCCCATCCAGCGCCGACACTTGAAGAGGAGTTTGTAGAGGTTCAAAAGGGATATCGAGCTGGGACATCACCTTGGTGTGGATGAAATTTTCTTTAGGCTCCTGAGTCGATCAAGACTGGTAAAACAAGGGGAGTTCTGGAGTTCTAATATCCATAGTACAGAGGCAGCATTGGTTCTTGTTATGAATGACCTCAGGCTAAGTGCCGATACACAAAATTCTTCTATTCTGGTCTTATTGGTGTAGCTGCTGATACCGTTGACCACAAGATTTTAATCCAGCAGCTTGAATGCTGGGTCGGCCTCTCTGGCAAATCATTCATCAAAAAGATTTTGTTGTGGAGTCCCTCAAAGTTCAGTCTTTGCTTTTCTCTTTGTACATGCTACCTCTAGGTGATGTCATTAGGAAGCATAGTATAAATTTTCATAGCTAGGCTGACGACACCCAGTTATACATTTCTATTCCTTTTGATGATTAAGACTCTGCAGACAGACTGACCAGCTGTGTGTCAGATACTCTCAGTGGATGTTGCAAAATTTTCTACAATTAAATTGTGAAAAAACTGAAATACTGATTTTTGGTACAGAAACTCAGAGAAAAATGCTTTATGAGAAACTTGTGTCTTTAGCTTCATCTACCAACACATGTTGTCACAAAGCAGTTTTACAAATCTGGGTCCAAGAGCCCATGAGTGTTGCCAATGGCAACAATGGCAAGGAAAAACTCCCTAAGAGCAAGAGGAAGAAACCTTGAGAGGAACCAAGACTCAAAAGGGGAACCCATCCTCCTCTGCTCAACACTGGATAGCATTAGTTTAAAATATTGTAATACAAAACAGGTGGAGAGAGAGATATCCAGAGTGGTTCAAAAGAAAAGCATGGCAAAATATGAATGCAGCTTTCAACAATCTGAAACATGTTCATAACAACGGGCCAACACGAAAACAGTGAATTAAGACTTTTACATGCAACACCATGGGACAACAGAAGCTAAATGCACTAGCTATGCTATCAATTAAAAAATAATTCATTCATGGATTGGTGGACTTTGAGAGAAAATTTATTGTCGTTTGCCCAGATGAAAGATCTAGATAATTAAATGATAAGAATAAATAATAAAGATAATATGGTAAGCAATAGGTTATTTTCATCAAATATTACAAAATATTGGAAAGTTGGAAAGCAGTACAGGTTTTTGACATGACTCAAATTGCCATAGTTGTTGAACTCACTGAACTTAGTCTTCCTGCAATCTTCATCTTTCAAGGCTACCTAATCCTGGCCCTTATGGGCCATCATAATGCTTCACATTTATTTAAAATAACTACATTTTTCTAAGCTAAATGTTCCAAGCCTCTGAACTTGTCTTACTTTCCACAGGTTCAGCACAGCACCATCCCCCTCCATCAGCAGCGGCACCCCCCACTCTCCCTCCACCTACACCTCTCTCACCCCTCTATTCACAGGTTGACGTGGACGACACTGTTATTTATCTACTGCAGGAGGCACATTCCCATTTGGACCAGAACAACACCATAGTGAGAATCACTTTCGTTGACTTCTCAAGTACACTTAATACCATCCATCTTCTCATGCTAGGAGAGAAGATGGAGAAAATGCAGGTGGACAAGTCCACGGTTGCATGGGTCTTGGACTACCTTTCTGGAAGACCCCAGTATGTGCGGCTGGGAACCTGCCTGTCAGACCATCTGGTCAGCAGCATTGGAGCACCTCAGGGAACTGTGCTCCCCCTTCCACTTCACCCTGTACATGATGGACTTCAAACAAGACCAAGGAGATGGTGGTGGACTTCAGGAGGAAGAGGATCTGTCCCATTACCATTATAGGTCAGTTGTAGTATATTTTATTTTATTATTTATCTGTACTTTTATTTATGAATCTGTAAATAGTGTACAGTAATACTCCTGTTCATTTTGCTCTTGTTTTGATCTTTTCTATGCTTTGTACGGCTGCAATAGAAGAATTACCCTCTGGGATTAATAAAGTGATCTATCTATCTGTCTATCTATCTATCATATGTGTTTGCATGTCTGTATCTGGTAGCTATGAGATTATTAGCCTCATGATTAAATTTTACCATTGTTGCTGCTGAGTGTAAAACACAGTGAATAAGATTTGGGTATAATGTGAATAATATATACAAATACAACCCCAGTTCCAAAAAAAGTTGGGATGCTGTGTGAAACGTAAATAAACGTTTGCTGGTGGAATGGCCACTAGATGACCTGCAGAACGAGGAAGTGTTGTTCCTGCATAACTTCAGCATTTACTTTTTCACTAACACTCTTCTTAAAGGGCATCTATATAACACATTCATAAAATCGTACATAAACATTTCATAACATGTACATAAATGTTTAAATCACCATTCATTAAGCATACATATTTTACATGATATTAACAACAAACAACAAACAATTGTTTTTTTTTTTTCAAAACAATAGCACTCATTTGTTATTTTGTTATTTATTCTCAAAGTAACTCTTGAGGCTAAATGCCAGCACTGTTAGAAGTTTTATCTTATTGTTAGTGATGTTCTTCATTGTGTATTGAATATTCTGTTTAATGGACACTCTTTGAGGTCAAATGTTGCACTGTTATCCCAAGGATTCATAAATTCTGTTTTGTCTTTACCTCTAAAGTGATGGAAGTTAACCAGACTGAAGTGCATGTTATGTGGATCTTTAAATTGCAATGTAGTGTAGTTTACTTACATTCATGTGGCTATACAGCATCTACAGGGAATGGATGAGGTTTACGGCCTGTAAAATTCCTTCATGCAGTGAGTCCCACCACCACACTAACACTCAGCTGAAAGATTTCTAGCATAGTTATGAGGAATTTACTGTCTCCATAGTAAAGTGGCAAGTAAAGAAACAAATGCTTAAGATATAAACAAATAATTAAAAATGCAATATTTGTCTATGCAAGTGTGAAAAAGTGTGCCTAGTGTTACAACTCCCCTTTTCCACACTAGGTTTAAATCTACCAAGGCTCTAGTGAGGGTAATGAGGCAGCAACATAAAACAAATAGACCAGCTTACCAAATTAAAACTCGAGTGAATAGTTTGTATTATTAGTCGGTGCAAACAGTCACAAGATTTTGACTTCCGGGTGAGCTGGTGCCAAAACAACAAACGGAAGCCTCTAAAAACATCTCCACCTAGGAAGCAGAGAGAAAGAGAAACACCAAAGACCAGCAGAGGGCAGCACCAGACTTTGTTTATAAACATTTTGGATGTAACACTAGAGAAATATCAAAGCACTTAATGACCAAAGAGATAAAACAAGGAAATTTTAGCTAGCCAGAAATGAGACACTTCATATAAAAAAAGAGGACTTTTATTTTGAGAAATGTCAGAAAAATGACATAGTAGTCCATATTAATATGAAGTAAAACATGTGCACTGTATAAATATTGATATAAAAATCATGACCATGTTAAGAAATGTTATGAATGTGTTTATGTAGACATCCTTCAAGTAAAGTGTTTCCAACATTTCTGTTCCTGTTATCAAAACAGCATTAGGTTCATGCAGCATTAAGATGCCCTGTGAAAACTGGATCAGAACAGAGTTTATTGATTATTCTTCTGATTACAAATTCTGTAAAGTATGCGGATTTATCTAACGGGTCTGTTTGTCTTATTCTAAATGTGACGAATCGGACTCAGAAACTTGAGAAGGATCCATATGCAGATTGAATGACAAAAGGGGCAGTCCAAAACTCGATGTCAAAAGGCTAAGCAAAAAAGGGTCGTAACAGTGAAATCAGTCCAAAAAAACACACAGACAGAGCAAAAAGGGGCAAAAGGCAAAAATAGAATCCAAAATCAAGCAGAGGTTCAAAATACCAGCAAAACAGACCAAACATACGCTCAGTAGTCAGACACAAGTGAACGGGCAATACTTTGCACTGACTGGCTGCTTAGGAGGAGTATTTAAGGTGTGACTAATTAGGCAATGAGGTACAGGTGGTTTGATTTGAGAACAAGGCTAGTACTCTGGAGAGTGAGACCTCTGGTGGCTAAACAGTGAATTGCTGACAGTACTCCCGCCCAAACGGGCATCTCCTGATGCCAAGGGACCCCGCCGCCTAGGCCGACCCCGCGGCTGTGGAGCAAGACCGTCAGGACGGTCCCGATGAAAATCTCTTATGAGAGAGGGATCCAGAATGTCCTCTGATCTAACCCAGCATTGTTCCTCAGGACCATAGCCTTCCCAATCCACCAAGTATTGCAGTGTCCTACCACGCCGCCTAGAATCCAACAGGGTCCTGACCAGGTATGCCGGTGACCCATCAATGTCCAAGGGCGGCGGGGCCTCCACTGGGGTAGAAACCTGATGACCAGCAGTAGAAACAGGTTTGAGTAACGAGACATGAAAAGTAGGTGAAATCCTATAGTGGTCAGGCAACTGAAGCCGGTAAGAGACAGGGTTAATCCTCCGAATAATCTTAAAAGGTCCTATATACTTGGGACTCAGTTTTTTGCACGGCAATTTCAGTTTCAAGTCCTTAGTGGACAGCCATACCCTCTGACCCACTTCATATGTAGGGCAGTCTCTGCGATGGCGGTCCGCTTGGCTTTTCTGTCTCCGTATTGCCCTCTGTAGACGAACATGAGGTTCCTCCCAAGTCTGCTCACTCCGCCTCATCTAGTCATCCATGGCAGAAACTTCAGAAGGCTCTCCTGACCAAGGGAACAGAGGAGGTTGGTACCGTAGGACACACTGAAATGGGGTTAGGCCTGTGGAAGTATGCATTAATGAATTTTGTGCATATTCTGCCCAGGGTAGAAAACAGCTCCAGTCATATTGTGAGTTGCTGCAATATGAGTGCAGAAACCTGCCAATTTCCTGGTTTAGTCTTTCCACTTGCCCATTGGATTGTGGATGATACCCAGAAGACAGGCTAACTGAGATGTTCAATAGTTTACAAAAGGCTTGCCAAACATGTCAAGTCAAGTCAAATTTATTTGTATAGCGCTTTTTACAACTGATGTTGTCACAAAGCAGCTTCACAGAAATCCATTAAAGACAAAGTTTTAACATGAAATGTAAATCCTCCAAGTGAGCAAGCCAGGAAAAACTCCCTCAGAGCTGAGGAAGAAACCTTGGGAGGAACCAAGGCTCACATGGGGGGACCCATCCTCCTCTGGTCAAACTACATACAAAATTATTATACTACTAATATTAATAGTAATAGTAGTAGTAGTAGTAGTAATAGTAATAGTAGTAGTAGTAGTAGTTAGGAGTCCATGAAAACTTCAGTGTAGCGTGGGAGTGTGCAGCTGGTCCAAGTCAAGTGGCGGTAGCTGGGCAAGTGGTGGCGACTGGGGCGTGGGCAACTGGTCTGAAGCGGATAGCAGGAGAGCTCCACAGACAATCATCCATCAGTGTCCGTCCAGCAGGTGGGCAGTCGTTTACTCGGAAAAAGGAAGGGAGATGGAATTAGTTTTGTTCTGTTTGAGTGTATGTAAAACAGAGAATGTGAACATTTCCAGGGTGTGGCTAACGACTCCGGCAGATCTGACTATAACAGCTTAACTAAAAGGAGAGAACCAAAAGGACACACAGATACGGGAGCACCCTGAAACAATCTGGCATCCCTCCGCTCCACCGTCCACAAACCTGAGTGATCGCGTGTGAGCGGCGGGACGGCAGCACCAGCGTCTCAGTTTACTATAATTCCCTGCGTCCATGGACCCCTGGATCTGCTGCCTTTATCCAAGGGGAAACATTAACTACCAAAAGCTAAACTAAACAAGTGAGTCTTCAGCCTAGATTTGAAGATTGCGACTGAGTCTGAGTCCCGAACATTTTCTGGAAGATCATTCCAGAGTTTGGGGGCTTTATAAGAAAAGGCTCTTCCCCCAGATGAAACCTTCTGAATTCTGGGAACTATTAAAAAGCCAGACCTCTGTGATCTGAGTAATCGTGGTGGCTCGTAATGGGAAATAAGGTCTTGCAGGTACTCAGGAGCCCATGTAGGGCTTTATACGTCAATAAAAGAATTTTGTAATCGATACGGAATTTAACAGGCAGCCAATGGAGTGATGATAAAACTGGACTGATATGGTCAAATTTTCTAGTTTTAGTGAGAACCCTGGCTGCAGCATTTTGAACTAGTTGAAGTTTACTTAAATTCCTGCTGGTGCATCCTGACAGTAGTGCGTTACAGTAATCTAGCCGTGAGGTAATAAAGGCATGTACTAATGTTTCTGCATCATGCAGCGATAAGGCATTTCTTATTCTGGCGATATTGCGAAGATGTAAAAAGCTGTCCTAGTGATGCTGCCTATGTGTTGATCAAATGATAAATCTGGATCAATTATGATGCCAAGGTTTTTTGCTGCTGAACCAGGTATAACTGGGAAGTCAGCAAGATTTAAAATTAAATCTGGTAATTTATTTCTTGCCACTTTTGGACCCAGAAGGAGAACCTCTGTTTTGCTACTGTTTAGAAGGAGGAAGTTACGCAACATCCAGCCTTTCACATCTTTCACACAGTCCTCTATTTTCTTTAACCTGTATTTGTCATCAGTCTTGGCTGATATGTATAATTGCGTATCGCCTGCGTAACAGACGAAAGTTAATGCCATGGTTACTTATAACTGTGCCTAACGGTAACATCCATCCATCCATCCATCATCTAAACCGCTTATCCTTCTGGGTCGCGGTGGGGTGCTGGAGCCTATCCCAGCTGTCATTGGGCAGAAGGCAGGATACACCCTGGACAGTTCGCCAGTCCATCGCAGGGCAGACAGACAGACATATATATACGGTCACACACACATTCACACCTAGGGGCAATTTAGCATGTCCAATTGGCCTGAATGCATGTTTTTGGACTGTGGGAGGAAACCGGAGTACCCGGAGGAAACCCACGCAGACACGGGGAGAACAGGCAAACTCCACACTGAAAAGACCCTGGCCACCCGGCCGGGAATCGAACCCAGGCCATTCTTGCTGTGAGGCGAAAGCGCTACCCACTGCGCCACCGTGCCGCCCTAACGGTAACATGTATAATGTAAATAATAATGGTCCTAAAATAGAGCCTTGCGGAATTCCAAATCTTACTTGTGAATAATTGGAAGATGAATCATTTACCTTTACGAACTGATAACGTTCCGTTAAGATTTGAACCACGATAGGGCGGTCCCTGTGATTCCAACCATGTTCTCTAACCTTTCTAGGAGAATATTGTGGTCTATCATATCGAAAGCTGCGCTGAGGTCAAGTAGCACCAACAGGGATATGTAGCCTTGATCAGAGGCAAGAAGAAGATCATTTGTTATCTTAACTAGAGCTGTCTCAGTGCTGTGATGTGGCCTGAATCCAGACTGGAATTTTTCATATATGTGGTTCTTATGTAGATATAAACTAAGTTGTTGGGCTACAGCTTTTTCTAAGATCTTAGATATAAATGGTAGGTTAGAAATAGGCCTGTAATTAGACAATACGCAGCGTCAAGGTTTGGTTTCTTGATCAGAGGCTTAATAACTGCTAGTTTAAAAGCTCTGGGTACATGGCCCAGGCTAAGGGACGAGTTTACTATAGTTAAAAGAGGATTAATGATAACTGGTAGCACTTCTTTGAGTAATTTTGAGGGGATTGCATCAAGTGTGCAGGTTGTACAATTTGCAGAGTAGATAATCTTCTCTAGTTCTAACTGTGGTAGTGGGTAGAAAGTTTCCAGCCTTTCTTCTGCAACTACGTTATGTTTTATATCAGCCATATCAGATGACAGCCAAGTTGGATTTAATACTGTGGGTTGAGTTGTTGTCTAATATTTTCGATTTTATTATTAAAAAAGTCCATAAAAACTTCACTGGTGAGGGTCGCCGGAATTTGTGGTTCAGTACCTGCCTGATTTTTTGTAATTCTGGAAATCACACTAAACAGTACTCTAGGATTATATTGATTGTTCTCAATCAGCGAGGCCAGATATGCTGAGCAAGCTTTAGTGAGAGCATTTCTATACTCTATAAGGCTTTCCTTCCAGGCAAAGTGGAACACTTCCAGCTTGGTTGATCGCCATTTCCGCTCTAGTTTCCGTACTGTTTGTTTTAAGGTACGGGTTTTATCATCATACCACGGGGCGAGCTTTTTCTGTCTTATCCTTTTGATTTTAAGTGGCGCCACATTTTCTAAAGTAGATCGAAAGGTATTTTCTAAATAGTCGGTTAGTACATCTAGCTCCATTGGGTCTGATGGAGTGGAGACTAGAGTTGTTAGTTCTGGGAGGTTTTCTATGAATTGCAGGGCGGTAAATGGTTTTATTGAGCGCTTTGTAGAATAGCGAGGGGACGTGCATATTTTATGGCTAAGACGTAGCTCATAAGAAATTAAGTAATGGTCAGAGATTACTGAGGTTTGTGGTAGGATACTAAGCCTGTCTATGTCAAGTCCAAGTGTCAGAACTAGATCTAAAGTGTGACTACAGTAGTGTGTAGGCCCTGTTACATTTTGGGTAATACCAACAGAGTCTAGGATTGAAGTAAATGCCTTTTTTAGTGGGTCATCTGCGTCTCAAAATGGATATTAAAATCTCCTACAATTATTACTTTATCATTGCACACAGCTAGGTTTGCAGCGAAATCACTAAATTCTTTTAAAAATTCTGAGTAGAGTTCTGGTGGTCTATAAATGTTAAATAATGAAAATGCGTTCTTTTTTGTGGCCGGATTTGTAATGTTGATGGAAAGAACCTCAAAAGAAGTGAAAGTGTCACATTGTTTCTGACTGATATCTAGGGTATTCTGGTAGATTACACATAATCCACCTCCTTTGCCTGATAATCTTGGGCTGTGTACATAATTATAGCCTATAGGGGTTGCTTCATTTAGTGCTGAATATTCATCCTGTCTAACCCATGTTTCAGTGAGACAGAAAACGTCAAATTTATGATCACTTATAATTTCATTTACGATGACTGCATTTGAGTTTAGTGATCTTATAATGAGCAACCCAAATTTTAGAACTGAGGTGTTGCTGCTATCATCTAAATATGATTTAATATTGATTAGGTTATTGATGCGGGCTGATTGAGTTTTTCTACATTTAGATTTTGATTTAATTCGGGGCAAAGACACAGTCTCAATATAGTGGATCCTAGGTGACGCCTCAAGGCGGTTTGCAGACGGTCGGTTTAGCCTGTCTGTCTGCAGCCTGGTCCCGGCTCTGGATTGTCAGCAGCTGTTTACACTACTCTGCCGACTAACTAAAAGACTGTGTGCTATGCTGCAAGAAAGTAAGGCAGCACCCTCCCGCGTGGGGTGGACACCATCTCTACCTATAAGACCAGGCTTGCCCTCGAAATGTAACCAATTATCTATAAAGCCCACTTTATTTTCCGAACACCACTTGGACATCTAGCAGTTTAACACTGAGAGTCTGCTGTAGGCTTCAGCGCCACGCCGCATTTGGATGGGACCAGAGCAGATTACGGCATCGGACATCGTCTGGGCCAGTTTAATCACCTCTCTAATGTTACCCTTAGTTACCTCAGACTGCCACAGACGAATATCATTGGTCCCCTACATGGATGACTATCCTCGAATATCTCTTATTAGCTAACAGTCTAAGGTGGCCGCTAATGTCCGGCGCTCTGGCTCCCAGTAAACAGCTAACTGTTACTGCTGGCGCCCCTAAAGGAGTAGCTAATTTCACGTGTCGAACGATCGAGTCTCCTATAAGCAGAGCACTTTTAACAGGCTCCTCAGCGGGTGCTTCGCTGAGCGGGGCAAACCTGTTTGACACGTGAATCGGAGGAGCGTGGTGTTCTGATGGGCTAGCTTTGGCCTCAGCGTTAGCATTAGCCTTAGCTTTCCAGCTATGTCGCCGAGGCGTCACCCATTCACCCCGCTGTGAGGGCTCTAACGCCGGAGTCGAGGGGGTGCTGACTCTCCCTAAGGCACCCAGGGCTGCTAGCGGTGAATCTCACTGTCTGTCCCTTAATAAATCCCGGATCACACCTCTAGCTGCTCCACCTTTTCCACCAGGGAGCTAACTAGCTGGCACTTAGCACAAACACAGCCACTATCATTATTGCTAGAAATGGAAAAGGGGATTAAACTAAACATGCCACACTTTGAGCAGGCAAAGAAACCAGCAGTAGCCATGGTATTTCAGGAACTTACCGTTTTTGGTTGATTTAGGAACGTAGCAGAAAGATAGCGCTGGAGCGGCGGGTCAGCAGTCTGTGCGTCTGTGCGTCGTCTCTGTGCGTCTGTGCGTCACTGGCTCTCCAACTGGGCACCCCGGTCAGAAACGTCTTCTGGGAGACCATAATATCTGAATACTTCATGAAACAATGTTTCAGCAGTTTCCATGGCAGTGGGCAACTTACTTAATGGAATGAGTCTACATCCCTTCGAGAATTGGTCAATGACCACCATGATGACTGTATGGCCCTGAGATGAAGGTAGATCTGTCATAAAATCAACAGACAAATGAGACCATGGACGGCGGGGAATCAGGAGGGGCTCCAGCAGCCCTGCAGGCAATTGACGTGGCGTCCTGCTTTGAGCACAAATGACACAGGCTGTAACAAAATCCATTATGTCCTGGTTCATCAACAGCCACCAAAACTTATTCCTTACCAAATTCAAAGTGCGTTGAATGCCTGGGTGCCCTGAGCTAGGTGACGTATGTACCCAGTTGATTAATGTAGTACGAAGTGCCTGGGGAACATAAAGTTTGTCATGTGGGCAGTCTGCAAGTGGCGGATCAGATTCATGTGCCTGTCGTATTTGGTCCATGATTTCCCACCTTATGGGCGCCACTATACAGGAGGAGGGAATGATGGTTTCGTCACTGACAGGAGCATAATCAGGTTCGTGGAGATGGGAGAGAGCATCAGCTTTGGTATTTTTGGATCCAGGTTGGTAAGTGAGGGTAAAGTTAAATCTGGTAAAGAAGGGGAGCAGTGGTGAATGGGAGCAGTGGTGAATTTGGACTTTAATTCTGCAAAGGCCGTCTCTGCAGCTTCGTTCCAAATCAGGGACTTGGGTTTTCCCCGTAACAAGGAAGTTATGGGGGCAGCAATCGTGCTGAAACCTCTGATGAATCGCCGGTAAATATTCACAAACCCAAGAAACCATTGTTTCTTTGACTGAGCAGGGAAGTGGCCAGTCCTTAACAGCTTTCACCTTGCTGGTGTCCATCTGAACCCCTTGAGCACTGATGATGTAACCCAGAAAGGAAATCACAGATCTGTGGAATTCACATTTCTCAAGTTTTACAAACAGTTAATGTTCTTGTAATCGTTTCAAGACATGTCTGACATGAGCAACGTGTTCCTCCCTATTATTGGAATAAATAAGGATGTCATCAATGTACACTTTGACCCAGCGGTCAAGCATGTCACGAAGTACTTCATTGATGAAAGACTGGAACACGGAAGGGGCATTTACCAGGCCATATGGCATCACCGTGTACTCGTAGTGCCCTCTAGTGGTGACAAAAGCCGCCTTCCATTCATCTCCGTCACAAATTCTAACCAAATTATAGGCACTACGGAGGTCCAGTTTGGTGAAGATTGTTGCTTGGCGAAGTTGTTCTAAGGCAGAAGGCACTAAAAGTAGGAGGTAACTATTTTACAGTAATTGCATTCAAGCCACGGTAATCGATACATGGTCTTAACCCACCATCCTTCTTTTCAATAAAAAAAAAAAAGTGCTGCGGCTGGGGACGTAGAGGGGTGGATGTACCCTCGCTCTAGTGCTTCCTGAATGTATTCTTCCATGGCTGCGGTTTCTGGAATGGAGAGGGGGTAGACACGGCTCTTAGGAGGGGTGGTACCTTGCAGCAATTCGATAGCACAGTCCCAGGGATGATGTGGGGGCAGTTGTGCTGCTTTGGTTTTACTAAAAACCACAGAAAAGTCAGAATATTCAGCCAGTAATGGGACTTGTTTGTGTGTGTCAGGGCTTTTAATGGATGTAGTTAAACAGAGAAGGGCCAGGCAGTGGGCGTGGCAATAAGGACTCCAATGTGTGAGATCTCCGGAGGCCCAAGAGAAGGTGGGGTTATGGGTGGCTAGCCAAGGGTACCCTAACACAATAGGATGTTCAGGGGAATCTATGATATACAATGACACAGTTTCTGTATGAAACAAGCCAGTGGTAAGTTTCAACGGAATGGTGGTGTCATTAATAGTGCCCATGCCTATAGGTTGGCCATCTATGCCCTTGATTTTGAGGGGCGATTTACAAGGGATGAGGGGAATGGATAAGGATGCAGCAAACGCTTTGTCAGTGAAGTTTCCAGCTGCTCCAGAGTCTATCAGGGCTGAAACGACACAAAAATCAATACTCCAAGTTATTTTAACCGGGACAGCAAGCTTGCAACTCTCAATCATTGGCATGTTATTGGCACTCACCTGCAGCATTGAAGTTCTTTTCAGGGCTTTACAGTTCTCCCGGAAATGTCCCTTTTCTCCACAGTACAAGCACAGTCCTTCTCTGAATCTTCTTTGTTTTTCCTCTGGTGTGATTCTGGCTCTACCAAGTTCCATGTCCTCTGGTTCTGTGGACAGAGTTAATGGGTGTGCTGGGGTAGGGCCTTTAGATGAAACCTGCCAGCATGAACGGATGAGATTGTCTGATTTTATGGACAGTTTGATGAGTCCGTCCAGGGTTTGAGCTTCATCCTTGCAAGCCATTTCAGATTTAGGTGTTTCATTCAGGCCATTGCGGTATACTGTTTTCAAAGCTTGGTCATTCCAACCACTTTCAGCTGCCAGGGTGCGAAAGGTAAGTGAGTATTCTAAAGTCGTGCTTTTGCCTTGCTTGATGTGGAGGAGTTGCTTTCCCGGATCCTTTCCAGTACATGAATGATTAAACACCTCTTTGAATTTTTGTTCGAACAGGGAATATGTTTGCATGTCTGAAGATTGAGCACCCCAAACTGCAGTGGCCCATCTCAGAGCTTTTCCTGTAATCAGTGACAGAACAAATGCTATCTTAGCGTTATCTGATGGAAAAGCTGCTGGCAAATGGCTGAAGTAAAGTGAACATTGCATTAAGAAGCCTTGGCATAAATCAGGGGTCCCATCATATTTATCGGGGATGGATAATGGGACTGAAATTGGCGAAGGGCTTATTGTGGGAAGGGGGGCTAGGACGGAGCTGGAGGGTGCAGCCGGAGGTGTAGGTTGCGGCTGCAAGGATCTGAGGGAGTGAATGAACTCTTCCATGGTGCGATTGAGTTGTTGCAGGTGTTGTTCATGTGATCCCAGTAAACGCCCCTGAACCATAACAGCTTCCTGAAGCTCCCGTAAACCTGCTGGATCCGATGGAGGCGAAGTATTCTGTGATGAATCGGACTCAGAAACTTGAGAAGGATCCATATGCAGATTGAATGACAAAAGGGGCAGTCCAAAACTCGAGGCTAAGCAAAAAAGGGTCGTAACAGTGAAATCAGTCCAAAAAACCAGGCAGACAGAGCAAAAAGGTGCAAAAGGCAAAAACAGAATCCAAAATCAAGCAGAGGTTCAAAATACCAGCAAAACAGACCAAACATACGCTCAGTAGTCAGACACAAGTGAACGGGCAATACTTCACACTGACTGGCTGCTTAGGAGGAGTATTTAAGGTGTGACTAATTAGGCAATGAGGTACAGGTGGTTTGATTTGAGAACAAGGCTAGTACTCTGGAGAGTGAGACCTCTGGTGGCTAAACAGTGAATTGCTGACACTAAAGATAGTTTTGCATATTTTTGCAAATGTTTTTGTAACTAAAGGACGATAAGACCAAAATAAAAGGAGAAAAATCAATCTGCATTTTTCTTTTTAGAAAGAAAGATGGGTCCTTTATGAAGCCCTTTGGTCCCTATTTCCTAAAAGATAAAGGTAAAGTTCACAGTGAGGATTTGGTTTGTGCTGAAATACAAGAACTAGAAGAACAGCTCACAGAATACAGTGACTTGTATATTTACACAGTGAACAGCCCCTGTATGGGGAGAAGAAATACTGACCCCTGCATGATTCAGTTAACCTTATCTGATATGCTGGGCAGATGTTACAGGATTAAAACTTACATCACTTTCTCAAAACATTTATGTTGATGTATTAACACAAAATAAGTTCTACAATTAGCTAGGGCCCTGAATGCAGCACCTGAGCTTTTGCTAAATCAAATCATGAATTCAAAATTTCCTCAAAAATTCCTGAAGATAAATTGTTTAAAAGGTTAAATTTTGCACTGAATGCTCTGCTTCACTGCACACATTTGAAGAATTTGAAAAGAAGGGAATGGAAACATTAGAAGAATGTGAGAATTCACTGAGAGCATTTTTAGTGAGGAGATTCATCAAAGTGTCTGCATTTTAATCCGTGACTCATCTAAATCTGAATTTCTGAACTGGTGGGATTGGATTTTTAAAAAGTCACATGCTTGGAAAGAGGGAGGAGGGGTTAGCTGGGCGCAATCTACAACTTCACCACTAGATCTTACACACTGCATCTTTAAATCTGCTGTTGGAGGAGCTACAGAAGTTACAAGTTCATGTTCACTGTGTTTCCTTTCACTGCATAAAAGATGCATGAGGCTCATTAATGTTGAATGCACTGTGATTTGTGCATGAGTGCATTCAGAGCCCAGTTCAGATCAGTGGAAGCTCATTTTTCGATTTGGATCTGCAGATCGTCCATGAGCCAGTGGTGGATGAAGTACACAAACCATGTACTTGAGTTAAAGTAGAGACACCCAAGGTAAAGTATTACTCCAGTAAAAGTAGAAGTTCCTCCATTTAGACCTCCACTTGAGTAAAAGTACAAAAGTATTTGCCTTCAAATGTACTAAAGTATCGAAAGTAAAAGTACTAAAAGATTAATTATGACTCTAATGTCCTATTATCGTTTTTGTAACAAGACTCGCTTCATTAACTCATTTTAAGTGAAAATACTCAGTGTCACTCTTGGTAAACCAGCCTTATAATAGAAGGTCATTAATTAGTGACGCTGATCTATTAAAGTTATCATAAGCACAAAACACTGAAAGCAAACAGTTTCCTTTAGGTAGAACTGAGTGGCTCTGAAATCACTTTTTACAAACAAGCAAAGTTTCAGTTTAAGATTTATTTCCAACTTAGTTACAAGTTTAAGTTTAATAAAAACTTTAAACTCAGATTCACAAATGAGTTTCCTTTACTAAACTGCATCTGTAGGTCTCTGTTCATAAACATAAACTAGACAAAACTAATTTACTATAAAATGAAATAGTGTTTGTGCTTTGTTTGTTTGTTTGTGCTTGCACTGGGTCGGTATGACCAACAGGTCAAAACAAGCTCTAAACAAAGTGTGCGCTGTGCCCTGATTGGTGTTCTTGCTTTGCGCTTCTTTCGTTTTGACATGTTACGTTTTTTTACACACAGAAGCCAAAAGGAATGACAGATTTCTCATAATCTATAAGATATTAGACTTTGAAATGTAGCGGAGTAAAAGTAAAAAGTCACCAAAATGGAAAAACTTCAGTAAAGTACTACTTAGGTACTACTACTTAAATACAGTAGCAAATTACATTTACTTAGTTACTGTCCACCCCTTCCATGAGCTCTACCAGAAATGATTAACACAGGGATGCTGTCAAATCTCACAGTTTACTAACCGTTCACTTATATTATTTACACATGAGAGCAATTTATACAGTAGAAGATGACACTGCATTGCTTTCGCATGATGGGATTTCACTTCAATTCATTTTTAAGAATGATATCCAAACAGCAATACTCATAACAGTTGTTCCTATTATGCTATTATGTTATGTTACTTGTTACTGTGACGTAACACGTTTTGCCACCATATAGAACTAATGTCCAAAGAGATGCCTGAGGAGAACCAACAGCACCATCTCAAACTCCAGTCAGCCCACTTAGGGCCTGGTCCACCCTCTACCAACTGAGAAGCCCTAGAGAGGTGTTAGAACTGAAACACCAAAACCACCAGACCAAAATCTGTTGTTTTGCTCCTGTTTTCCTCCTGCTGTGAAGCTGGTCACACTTTTACAAGCTGCATTTTACACTTTATAGTGTCCATATTTATATACTTACGTTTACATATGTTTACACACTGTACTGTGCTGTTCTTTCAGGATGTCATTTGACATTCTGCACACTGGTTCTAAACCCACTGTGATATGACTGAACACAACACTTACCTGAGAACAGCCTGAAGATGTTTCCTTTGACTGTTCACTCATGTATATGAATAATGACGAGAAACTTTAACTGAATTACTTTGTGAAGCATCTGATTACAGAGAGGAACCATGCAGAATCATCAATATGGGAGTGCATAGTTTATATTGAACTGTTTACACCATGCATTACATTTACATCATTTAGCAGACGCTCTTATCCAGAGCGACTTACAAAAAGTGCTTTGTCTATCCAGAGAAAGTATCTTCGCTAGCTACCAATAGGTTAGAGAGAAAGCCAGTCCTGAGCTCAGATACTGCTAGAATCAGAAAGTCATTGACACCTAGTGAAAAAGGAACAGAGTTAAACACAGAACAGTGCAATACAATACAATACATAAGTGCTGTACAATACATTCCAATCAATACTTAATTCAGTGCTCATTTAAGTGCTGTATAAACAGGTGAGTCTTCAGTCTGCGTTTGAAGACAGCGAGAGACTCTGCTGTACGGACAGCCAGTGGGAGTTTGTTCCACCACCTGGGCTCCAGCACAGAGAACAGTCTAGATGCTTGCCTTCCGCGCACTTTGAAGGATGGCGGGTCAAGCCGAGCTGTACTCGAAGCTCGAAGGGCTCGTGGTACAGTTCGAGATTTGACCATTGCCATCAAGTAGGGAGGGGCTGGACCATTTCTGGCTTTGTAGGCAAGCATGAGGGTTTTAAATCTGATGCGTGCAGCTACAGGAAGCCAGTGAAGGGAGCGCAGCAGTGGGGTGACGTGGCTGAACTTTGGGAGATTGAAGATGAGTCTTGCTGCTGCATTCTGGATGAGTTGCAGAGGCCTGATGGCCTTGGAAGACCAGCCAAGAGCAAGTTGCAGTAGTCAAGCCTTGAGATGACTCGAGAGAAAGGGTCGGATCCTCCGGGTGTTGAACAGGAGAAATCTGCATGACCAAGTTAGGTTCGCAGTGTGAGTCGAGAACGATAACTGGCCATCCAGAACCACACCAAGACTTCTTGCCTCTACAGATGGAAAAATCAGAGAGTTCTCGAATGAGATGGCAAGATCATGATGAGGACCTGTAGCTGCAGGGATGAATAGTAGCTCAGTCTTGGTTTCTCATTAGAGAAACACTATATTCATTCCTGTTTTATTATTATCTGTTCCTGTTTGTTTGCACCTGATACTAACATTTTAGGAATTAAGTTTCAGCCTTAAACTCATCACTGTGATTCTTCCACTGCCTGGCTCTTTGACTTGTTCACCAACTTGGCTGAAAGAAGAAGAACTGTATTTGAAATGTTCAGTGCGTACTAAGCTTGAACTGATGAAGGGGGAAAGGTGACAAGCAAGCTTCTGAAGATAGGAGGAGTAGAAAGAACAATCAGTATTTGGGGAATTGTTTTGGCATCAGTTTATGTGATGTCAACTATTGATAGACTGAGCCAATCACAGCAGCTGCTACACAGAACCTGCTGATTTACATTTGTGTGCCTTTTTACTCTGAATGTTTATTTTACACCCAGTACAAAACACGCAACACAGAAAATATATAAACTCAGAGACTCGTGTGGGTGTTTGGAGCAGCCTTATTTGTCTCCTTCAGTATTTGGACAGCTGGTAAGATGGTGTCACAAAATTGGTTTCTGGGTAACGGAGTAGAGGAGGAGGATTGGTAAGAAAAAGCTTTAACGTACAGGTGTGCTCCTCTTACTTGTTTGAAACCCCATATGGTGCAAATAACATGTCCTGCCATGAAAACGAACATCCTCTCAGGGGTCAATATGTCAGACTGTGCAAACAAGTTATAGAGGAATTATTTAATTTATTTAATATTTATTTTATTTAATAGGTTTCTTTTAGAAAATAATCCTATTATTATGACTCATGGATGTGAACTTTAATGTTGCTAAAGACTGACTCTACCAAGAGTAACCCAACAACCAAGAGTGTTTAAACCTGTATGAAGAGTACGTCTAGTGCTAATTACTCTGATATCCTGCACATCCTATTTCAGTCTATTTCACACACAATGAAAATACCCTCCAGAACAACACATATCATCAAGGACATTCATTTAAAAGTCTTAAAAAGAAAACAATTCAGATTCAGATTCTGATGTGAGAGGGTTAACGAGCTCCTCCCTAACATCTGCGGCTATCATCAGCTAGGCACTTTCTGGACTCCTTATAAGGCAGCATTGCTTCTGTGCTGTAGCTGTTCAGGTCAGTTTCTTGGTTCATTTGCATGCACTTGTGGGTTTCCTTCAAAAGCCACATCCTTCATGATTGAGTCTAGCTTCCTGTTAATGTGCCTCTGCTTCATGCAGCTGTTTCTGCCTTCATCTCTGAAACCTGGCTTGTAGCTCCAGACATGCTTCAGATTATTTAGTGAAATGTTATCTCTTATTTACTGGCCACTTCATTACAAACCCTTCTGTTGGAGCTCCACTTTGCTAGTGTACAGTTATAGACTGTACATCTGTTGGTCCACAATGTGTGTTAGCCATCCTCTAGCCCTCCATTAATGGTCAGTTTCTGACCATAGACCCTTTTAGGCTGGATATCTTAAGTTGGGTAGTCCACCCTCAACCTAGCAGTGACACTGACTTGTGTGAAAACTCCACCACAGTGTTGTGGAACCAAAAAGTGAAACCTTGACTGCTGAGAAAGCCAGGACACTCCTGAGGCCATGGCAAAAAGACAAACTGGACATAGCACTGGGCTATTCCACCCATCCACACCAAAGTCCATGAGTGCAGTTCAAGTCTTTTACAAGACTCTCCAAAGACCCTGTAACCTCATCCCAGGGTGCCTAAAACCCTAAACCAGGGGCTGCTGAGGAGCACAAATACAGAGGTGGTCACACACATGAGCTCCTACACTGACAGTAGCCTATGACAGTGGAACTAACAAAATTCCAGTTTCCCACCCCAGCTCTTTTCTCACAAGCACCACAATGCCATTCCCATTCCTGTCTATGGCCTCCAGGGGTGCTATACCATCTTCTGCGTTCATATGAATAATAGTTAACTAATGAATCCGGTGAGAGAAGGAGTCATGTTCCCTCCTGGTTCCCTTTCTTCAGGGAACACTATTTAAACTCATAACCTCATTTACTTCATATTCACATGTTTTCTTAAGCTGTGACTGAATGCACAGCCTGTGCTTTACCAAATAGTTCACTCAACTTTTCTCAGAGCAAGAAAAGTTTATCTATATAACACATTTCATATGAAAAGGCAACTCATACATAAACAAATGCATAAAATCCTTTGAAGGAAATTGAAGTACCTTTGTGCATTAAATTAAATTACAGTACAGTCACATTTAGCATCAAAACTATGAGAACAGTTATTTTTAAATTAAACTAAATTAATGTCATTAATTCCTGACATCTAGATTTGATCCGATAATATACCAAAACCTTAGATCACTACACCACTTTAACAGTTTGCTCTGACTAACTTATTGAAATCATTTAATCTGATAACAGTATCATCATAATCAAATTGTCCATCTCTGCTCAACAGAGCTGTAAATTGCTTCATACGTTTGCACTTTAAACTCAGTTCAGTTCATTTCTAATCCAATATTCCGGTTTCCAGAGATCAGAACTGCTCTCTCAGTAAAAGGGAAAACAATGAACACAGTGACAAACAGTGAAAAATCAATTTATTAAAACTTATTCCAATATTACAAAATTCAAATTTATGACAGAGGATTATCAGGTGATGGAGTAACAGCATCAGAACAGCACATTTCAGGATCAGTGATGTCACCAATACAGCCTATAATGGGTCCATATGGAAGCTGCTGGATGTTGTGAATGAAGCGCCTGGTCACCTCTCTGTTAATACCTTCACTTAGTCTTTCATTTAAAAAGGTACTGAAAGACTGTTCTAAATTTGTAGCCCACCAGTTCAGAAATTCAGATTTAAACGTGCCACAGATGGAATTACAGACACTTTGATGAATCTCTTCACTAATTAAAGCCCTCAGTGATTTCTCAAATTCTTCTGATGTTTCCATTCCCTTCTTTTCAAACTCTTCAAACGTGTTTGGCTCCTGAGTGCATTCAGGATTAAATGAATGTATTTGTTGAAATAATACATTCCGAAGATCTTTGGGAATGTTTTCTTTAACAAGATAGATTAATTTATTTTTTTTGAACCTAGATGATATTTTCATGAGGAACCAGGATTGACGGTCACGTTCTCTGATGAGTAAGTTTCTAGCTAATTCCAGTTTCTGGTCGTACGTTTGTTGGTAAAGAGTTCGCTGAAGCAACAGGAATTTAGAATTATCTTGAATTTCCATTTGAATATCTGTTTCATTTGGAGTCATGGGCAATAATGAGTCAGTTTTCTTATATCTAGAGGACTTTTTCATGAGGAACTTGGATTCATGGTCCTCATATTCGGCGACTGTGTTCATATTTAGTACCAGATCTTGGTCACCATCTATGATTTTAGTTTGCTGATTGTAAGAGTGCTGACCAGAAAAACCATTGTGATCGTCATCATTTTTTGCTTTAATAATGGAAGTCTTTGATTCATTACTTAACATTACTCCAAATAAATCAGTTTTCTTATATCTAGAGGACTTTTTCTTGAGGAACTTGGATTCACAGTCTTCATCTTCGGCGACTGTGTTCATATTTAGTGCCAGATCTTGGCTGCCATCTGTATTTTTAATTTGGTGGTCATAAGAGTGCTGACCAGAAAAACCATTGTGAGCGTACTCATTTTTTCTTGTATTAACTGAACTATTTGATTTATTTGGAGAAATAGGCAGTAATGAATCAGTTTTCTTATATCTAGAGGAATTTTTCTTGAGGAACTTGGACTGGGGGTCCTTGTCTTTGTTGTTTAAGTTCTCAGATGGTTCACTGATATTTTTGATGTATGTGGAATCAGTACTTTTAGAACTGAAGGAACATTTTTTGTAAGTATGATCTGGTAAACACTTACAAATTGGTCCTGTGGCACCGTAATGTTTTGAGAAAGTGATGTAAGTTTTAATCCCGTAACGTCTGCCCAGCATATCAGATAAACAGATTAACCGAATCATGCAGGGCTCAGTATTTTTTCTCCCCATACAGGGGCTGTACACTGTGTAAATATACAGTTCAATGTATTGTTTAAGCCCTTTTCCTACTTCTTGTATTTCAGCACAAACCAAATCCTCACTGTGAACTTTACCTTTATCTTTTGGGAAATATGGACCAAAGGGTTTCGTAAAGGACCCATCTTTCTTTCTAAAAAAGAAAAATGCATATTGATTTTTCATCTTTACTTTGATCTTATCGTCCTTTGACTCCATCAACAAGAACATTTTTGTATTTTGCTTAAAAATAATATTTTTGGTATCACTGTCAAAATGATCATCAGTTTGTGTAGTAAAGGCTATATAATTGATTGTCCGTAGAATTAGAAGCATAGATAGTTTCTTGATGGAGAGATCTGGGAATAATACAGAATCAGTATCAGAACAATAATAAATGAACTCTGCTCTGCTCCAGTTTTCACAGGGCATCTTCAGAGGCTTCACTCCTGGCAGTTCAGTCCTGTAAAACATTAATGAGCTGTATGAATACACAACCAGAGAAAAAAGGGTAGTGTGATCGTAGTGCTTAGTGATAAAAGAGTAAAACAGAAACGTAAATCCTGAAATGTAGTGGCGATTCCATCAGAATGGAAATCAGTTTTGGGTATTTTTAATGAATATAATCAAATAAGATATTGTGTCCCTGTAACCCTGTTATCAGATGGACTGGGACTGAAATGTTATTGAGCTGCTAGTGAGCAATGAGGGTGAAAAGGGGAGGGGTGAGAACAGCCTGCTGTGAAAAACTATTCACACCCCTCCACAGAGACGGCCAAGCCGAGATAAAACGGACACCTGCAGCTTCTTCACATCTAACAATCCTGAACAACTGACAGGACACATTAAAGACAAGAAATATCTCTGAATGATGACTCGTTCACTCACTCACAAACACTCTGCTCCTGGATTGGAACATTATGCACAGTTCCATCTAAATACACTCCCTCAACACGTTTAAAGGGATTTAATGGTTTTGTGTTAATCCTGCTAACAGAACCATCAGTAGTCATCAATAACAGCAAATAATTAAATAACGATACGATCTGAAACAGGAGATGTTCTATTTACAGAAAGAACAGAACAAAATCACACCTCAAACGCTTCATTACTCAGTATCTTCACTCCCTAAACATCTTTTATGTGCTGAGAAAAGGAATGGCAACATTAAAGAGTGCTAAATGCTTTACTGTCCCAACATTTTTAAAAATAAGAATCAAAATTCAAATAATTTTTTTGAAAAAACAATAAAATTCATAATGAAAGACATGAAATAATGTTTTAGATGTGCTGTTGTTTTCAGTGTGATAGAGGTCAAAATCGTTTACAAATCACTGTTTTCAACTGAAATTTTAACCGAACACTCTCACCTTTGTTTCTGATTTGGGGTTGTAGTTCATGTAAAATGAAATATTATTGTTAGTGTTGTATTTCTGATGATGGTTCAGCTCAGTTCAGTCCCTCTGTAAGCAGTTAAACTGAGTGATTTAGAAACCTCAGATAATATTTGGAGCAGTTTTGAGGCTTTTCATGGTTTTTCATGGTTTTTCATGGTCAATTAAATAGAAATGTCTGTTGTCCAGTCAGGTTCCAGCTGAGTAACCCCACAGTTAAAGACTCATGATTAACGTACCTGGACTGCTGCTCTGGTTCCCTGTCCTCTGTAGGAGAGGGACGACGCTTCATAGAGGCCTGAGATAGAAGGAGATAAATAATATTTACTTTAATAAAAAGAATTCCCCGGTCTTATTAAAACTTATTAAAAAATCTGTCATATGATCTAAATTATGATTATATTCCATTATTTTCAGATTATTTTCAGTCTGATATGTAGGCTGGTGACCATTAATGGCCTTAAAAAGGAACCAAAGGAGATTTGGTTTCCTGTAATGAACAGGAGAGTGAGTGATATGTTCATTCTTCAGGATCTTCCTTCCTGTTCATTCCAGGATACATTATAAAGCTTCTTTGATTCGTTTTTAATAGATGAGCATCTGCCTACATATCAGACCGTTTAACTGATCTGCTCCACAACAACGTCTAACATCATCAAACCCACTAACATCAAACCCACTAATTACTGATCAGAAGAACTAGTACTCACCATGACGCGTGTCCCGGTTCTCCCGGCCTGAGGGCTGGGACAGAGCGGAGGCAGATTACGCTGGTCCTGACCAGTGTCCAAATAGGTGATCAGCTCTACAGGGCGGTCTGTATCACTGTTCATTTTAACTGCGGGTTCTGAATCAGTCAGGAATCCGCAGTTCACCCCGTCCCAGCCCTCAATAAGTCTCCTCTTAAACCTGTTTGGTGAAGTGGAGCTAATGTGTTGTATATCAGTAAAAGTGGTGATCATTCAGTAAAGGGAAGTGGTGAAGGCCCGTCTGTGTCAGGCCACCAGCGGTTTTATAGTGTGACGTCAGCATCGTTATGCTGGGTGGAGACTCTGAGTTTCTGTTTCTGATGAATGGAAAGTTACTGGTGCTGCTGTTTCATCATCATTTTCATCGTTCAACTTTAATTGTAAGCGAGTTGAAACAGGAACAGGTCATGTGGTTTTACAAATTAATTGCTGTTTCCTCTAAACCTGCAGTACAAGGTACACTTATCTTATCTTGGAGACACGACTACAGTTTAAACGCACCTCCAGCTCGGTTATTGTTAATATTTAAAATCTCTAAATCTTTGGTTGTGAAAGTAACAGAACTACTTTTTGGTTCAGTTAAATATTAGACTGACATACCTATAGAGTCCCTCAAGTTCTAGATATTAACCAGATTACTGTGATGTACTCTCAAAAATGTAGAACTGGCTCTTGTGTGTGTTAAGTAAACAAATTATCAGCAAAAGTCAAAGAAATCAAATAAAAGAAAATGGTTTGTGCATCTGTTGTATTCAAAATATGATTTATCCCACATTACTTCACTATTATATGTAAACCTTAGTCTGTTGCCATTATCAGCTGGAGACACCAGCACAGGAGACTGGGTTTTATTAGCTCGTGGCTCCATCTGTCTGTTGCTGTTGGTGTTACCACATTCACTCAGGAGGAGAGAACGTGGTAATACCAACAGTAACAGACAGATATATACATAGGTGTGTTCACTACACACACTTATGTCTATTGCTTGCACCTACATAACCTGCATATTGCTTGTACACTGTATATACTGTACAAGCAATACACAAATGTGTGTAGTGCAAACAACAGTGATCTGCATCATGTATGGGAATGAAATTGTGGTGCAGAGTCTAAATCAGGGTGTGATAACTATGTGTAAAGACAGGTGGAGCTGTGGCTCAGCAGATGATATGACTGGTCAGCTGTTTATGAGGGCAATGGCCTGAGGGAAGAAGCCGCTCCTGTGTCTGGCGGGCTTAGTCCGTGGTGGATGAAGTACACAAACCATGTTGAGTTAAAGATCCTCAAGGTAAAGTATTACTCCAGTAAAAGTAGAAGTTCCTCCCTTTAGACCTCCACTTGAGTAAAGGTACGAAAGTATTTGCCTTCAAATGTACTTAAGTATGGAAAGTTAGCTCTAATGTTCTATTATCATTTCTGTAACAAGACTCGGCTTCGTTAACTCAGTTTAGGTGAAAATACTCCAGTGTCTCTCTTGGTAAACCAGTCTTTTAATAGAGTCATTAATTAGTGACGCTGATGTCAGAACTGAGTGGCTCTGAAATCACTTTTTACAAACAAGCAAAGTTTCAGTTTAAGATTTATTTGAACTTAGTTACAAGTTTAAGTTTAATAAAGACTTTAAACTCAGATTCGCAAATGAGTTTCCTTTACTAAACTGCATCTGTAGGTCTCTGTTCATAAACATAAACTAGCAAAACTAATTTACTATAAAATGAAATAGTGTTTGTATAAATTCAGAAAAAAGACACATCAGTCACAACTGCATATGTGTACATATTTCTATATTGTGGTCTGTTTACACAAAGTTAGGTTAGTTCATCATTTATGTTGAATAGACACTCCCAACATTTTACACTGCTGCACTGACGCTGAACCGTGTGCTGCACTGGGTCGGTATGACCAACAGGTCAAAACAAGCTCAAAACAAAGTGACCGCTGTGCCCTGATTGGTGTTCTTGCTTCACACTTCTTTCGTTTTGACATGTTACATTTTTATACACACAAAAGCCAAAAGGAACGACAGATTTCTCATAATGTAGTGGAGTAAAAAGTTACTATTTGACTTTGAAATGTAGTGGAGTGAAAGTAAAAAGTCACCAAAATGAAAATACTTCAGTACAGATACACAAAAAAACTACTTAAGTACAGTAACTAATTACATTTACTTAGTTACTGTGTCTGGCAGTCTTAGTGTTCAGGGTTCTGTAGCGCCTGCCAGACGGGAGAAGTTGAAAAAGGTGTCGAGAGTGTGAGGAACCTGTAATGATCTTCCCTGCTCATTTCCTGGTTCTTGAAGAGGACCAGGAAAGAGAGTTCTTGAAGTCCTGGAAGGTGGGCTGGGGGGCACCAATGATTTTCTTGCTGACTTTACTGACACATGGACTACAGTGCAAACTAGTGGAGTTATTCTTAGGTTACAGAAGTGTGAGGTTAGGCTTTGGGCCTGCTGGTGAGCTCTGGTCAACGTGGAGGATTTTTTGCACCTTTTATGAAGACAAACACTCACAATCCCACGAAACAGAATGGTGGCCTTTCTGTGCAGCTCTGCAGTTCAGGGTGATGAGCTCTTCGTGAACTTCTGTACCCTGATTAATACAGATGTGGGGACAATTGGGGCGACTGAAGGAAATAAGTGTAGCCTCAGAAAGTCGTAATAAGGCAGTATAATGTAGCTCTGTTCTAGAGAGAGATTTTCAAAACAGTTGACCATTATAATCTCAGCCAATAAATAAACCCATTGATTGGAAATAAGGGAGACTTCTTGAGCTAAAGGTCTGGAAAGTACCCAAAATATGATGTAGCCACTTTTCAGACAACGATGGACATGGAAAAATTAATATGCAAGTCAGGATCTATTGGTGGCAATAAAAGCATAATAGTAAAGCCCAAATAATGCAAAGTTGACTAAATTGGGAGGGGCAAAGGAGGAGTAAGATGAACCCCTCCTTCACTCCAAAGAGAGAAAAACTGATGTAATTCTTTGTGTGATTCAGTTACTTCTCGAGAACTAACTCAGATTAATGATTTTTGTCTGCAACAGACTGAATCTTTATTAAACTTTCTCTGATCCCTTGAAGCTTGAATTTTTATTTTTGATTGTAATATAAGCAGTTTATTAACAGACTGTGAGGCCATTTAATGGGTTAAATCAACACGAGTAAATCAAGATTAATAAACTGTAAGGTTTCAAACACGGTCAGACGCTCGCAGATGTAACTTACAGAAAGGGCTTTACTGGTAGAAACAGAGTTCAAAGTCGTAGTCGATAACCAGGCAGAGTTCAGATCCGGAAGGCACACGAAAGAGACAAAGTTCAGCCAAGGCAACAATCCAAAAAGGGAAAAGCAGTAGCGTGGTCGAAGGCACAGGCAAGTGGTCATAATCCAAAATCAGAGACAAACGCAACCAAGTCCAAAGGGCAGAGCAAAAAGGGCAGAGACGAAAAAACGATAAGCAAAGGTCATACACGAAATACACAACAATAGAATAAACGCTCAGTAGGTCACAAACTGGATACAATACTTTGCAACTTCACTAAGCTAAAGCCCGGGCTTATATACTATACTAAGTATATCATATGACACATAACACAGGTGAATCACATCAATACTCTGGAGAGCTAGAGCGCTGATAGGAGCGCGGTGTCACATGAGACGTCATGTGACTTCCCATAGGATCCTGGGATATTGAGTCCATTCTAGTCTTATCGCTTACGGGAAGATCAGAAGTCATGTGATCTCCCAGAGGATTCTGGGAGATCGAGTCCGAATCTACAAGGGGTTTCGGAGGCTGTGTGACAAAACGTGAGAGCAGATTAAGATTAAATCTCAGTAAATTTTGTTGGATGCACATTTTGGTTTTTGAAAGGAAGCTGTGTGATTGTGTGGAAATAATTTCCATAATTCCATTAAGTTCAGAGTGTTGGATAATTATTTTGGGTAACACAGTAAGTTTGTTCAGAGGGTGCTGCTTACCTGGAGCGAAACCCCAGATAAACAGTGAGCTTCACTCAGTCTGGATTTGAGCCTCTATTTCCTCTAACAAACTGCATAATAAGTTTATTATCAGGGACCCCCAAAATGTACATTTTGAGACATTCAGAGGGTCCAAGAGGTTAATTAGGAGGTCCCGGACCCCCTGTATTTCACATCCTGCTGATGTGGTAAAGCTGAGCACACAGCTGGAAATGGACGGCAGCTTCCAGCTCTGCTTCGTCATCTCCATACTGTAAGGAGAGTTATAGCTGTCTGGCTTATATTTATCTAGAGCTTTAAACAGTGTTTCCCCGTCTTTATCCTCGAGTTTAAGGTTGTTGAAATAATGGTGTAGACTCAACACAGGTATTTCCAGGCTGAATTTGGACAGAAGCTCCTTATTCTCAATGATGGCATTTCTAGCTTGATCGATTAGTTGATTGTATTCGGTGTCTTTGGAAGGGAGATAGAAGTTTTCTGAGAGATCCTGCAAATCCATAAGGTTTTGAGAAACCAATGTATGTTTTAATTTTATATTTTTTGAACAGAAAACATGCTAAAGGGATTAAAATTATGATGCAGGGTGGACCTTTGAGTTTGCCAATACAGGGGCTGTTTAGAGAATAGATCCATAATTCACTGTATTTAGTAATGTCACCATTTTTCACTATTTCCAGTATTTCTTTAACTAACAAATCCTCACTATGCTGATTCGTGGTATTGTTTGGGCGGTATGGACCAATTCTTCTCTTCATTGTTTGATCTGTATTTGTTAGCCATGCACAGCAATATTGATTGTTTTTTATTTATTCTTTTCTTTACTTTATGCCTAAGTGATCTTCTTTGATCCATTCATTCACTTCAATGTCCTCTTTGCTGATGTTCGGCAGTCCTAGCAATTTGGCCCTGTAACACATTATTGAGCTGTATGAATATGAAACCAGAGCAGAACACACAACCTGGATCTGTAATACAGTGTTGTTATGATGTTGTTCATAATGCTGTTCAATTCATAATGCATAATAAGCATGGCTATAACGTGTAATGCATTTTTATAAATATTTACAGCCATGTTTATAATGCCTTATGAATGCATTATAACATGTTATGAATGTGTTTATAGATGCTTACAAAGGTGACATTCATAGAAAGTGTTACCGAGATATCTAGTGGTAAGTATAAAAAAATCAGGAATGTGTCTAATGTTTGATCCAAGGATCCCTAGAAGAAAGAGAGGGAGAGAGATAGGGAATCATATATTTTTTCAAGGTTAATTACATGCTTGTTAATTCTCTTATTACTCTTTTCTTGAGTGCCTTGCTCTCCCTTTGCTGCGGTAGCACAGTGAATTTCCCTTTTGTAGGGCTAATATAGGATAATCTTTCTCATCTTATCTTATAACATCATTCATGTCAGAGTCAGAGAGCAGTCTAGCTTATCCTAAGCTGTTTTAATTTTAATGCTGGTGGTCTTTCAACATGCCAACAAAGTGCAAAAGCTTTGCTTGTCTATGTCAGAAGATAGCAGAGTTGGAGGGCAGAACACACTCAATGCACAGCCTTCTCGCTGGAGCTTGCCGCTGGATGCTGACACGTGGCCCTCTAGCTGGATCCTGCCACTGGACAGTGATGTGCCACCTTCTCACTAGACTCTGCCCTGGAAGCCAACACATGGCATTCACACATTTAATGCCCTACATTTGGCATTTTTATAGTAATAAACTAGCCTTAAATGTTGAGAAAACTAAATTTATTTTACAGAGCCTCCGAAATTGATTTTACACTTCTAAAACCACAACCCTGAAGGGATCTGACATTGAAAGAGTTAGTGTACCTTGGCATATGAAAAACTGAGACTCATTCAGTGACTCATTCAGCTATCACATTTCCAACTCAACTCTTTAATGTTTATTGAACTTATTTGTGTTGATTTAACTTGTGTTGGTCCTACTTATCTGCACTGTACTGTAGTTTAGAGCTGCACTCAGGAATAGCTAATAACACCTAATCTCCTGTGCCAATGTTTCCAGCTGATTATGACAACAGACTAAATTTTAAAAGGTTTTTAAGATCTTCAAAATACCATTGGAATTAAAACAGTCATCCAAATAAATTCCCATAACTCAAAACAGTTGAGTAATGTTTTATGCATAATATTTAAATTAAAATATACTTCATTTTTTGGGTATTTTTGTTGTGATAGCAGGAGAAATCCCATGAAAATTGGAAAACACAATTCATTCTGTTCATTTGGCTTCTTTGACTTTTGCTGATGTAAGATTTGTGATAATTACATCCTTTTAACTGTAATACTTTAAGTACATTATAAAATTGGTAAATGCAGTTAATATCAATATATTTTGTCATCTTAACATGCAGAAGAGCCAGTTCTATATTTTTGCGAGTACATGACCATAACTTGGTTAATATCTAGAACTTGAGGGACTCTATAGGTATGTGAGTGTAATATTTAACTGAACCAAAACTCTTTTCTTTATTTCCTCCTTGAGGATTTGATATTAAACTGAAAGATCTGACAGTAAATGATATTTCTGAGATTCTGAGATGTGTCTATTACTGTGTGATGTTATGCCTGTAATAGACATCCATTACCTTTGGTGCACATTTCTACTTTGGCCACTGCCTGCTTCCTGTGTTGACCTGTCCAGTTTAATATATTCATCTCTCTGGATGTAAAGGTTACAGTAGTCTGTTACTTTCACAGCTGAAGCTTTAGAGATTTTAAATATTAACAATAACTGAGCTGGAGGTGCGTTTGAACTGTAGTCGTGTCTCCAAGATAAGATAAGCGCACCTTGTACTGCAGGTTTAGAGGAAACAGCAACTCAGTTTTAAAACCACATGACCTGTTCCTGTTTCAACTCGCTTACAATTAAAGTTGAACAATAAAAAATGATGATGAAACAGCAGCACCAGTAACTTTCCATTCATCAGAAACAGAAACAGAGTCTCCACCCAGCATAACGATGCTGACGTCACATGAGACTATAAAACCGCTGGTGGCCTGACACAGACCAGATCGAATGATCACCGCTTTCACTGATATACAACACATTAGCTCCACTTCACCAAACAGGTTTAAGAGGAGACTTATTGAGGGCAAATCATAAAAAGGTGTTTTCAACTGAATTCAAATTAAAACTGAAAACAGGGCACACAGCTTCCATTTCTTCCAAAAAAAGACCTGAAATACTGATTTGTCTGACCACAGTACACATTCCCACTGTGTGATGGTCCCTCTCAGACGCCTGCGAACCCAGAAACCCAATGGCGTTTCTGGACACAGTTAACACAAGGCTTCCTTTTGGCACAGTAAAGTTTCAGCTGCCATTTGTGAATGAATCTGTGTATTTATTTACTGAAGAATTTACTGAAACACTAAAACATTCACAATAAAGCTCATTACAGGCTTCAAATGTCAGAGTTTAAACTGGTGCTGCCATCAGTGTGTTACCCAATGTGGGAAAGTCAATGTACACCACCGTTAGCCTGGTATTTGTCTTTACTTTACACTCTCCAAGCGGGGACTGACTTCTTTGGCACTGACAGTATAACATGTTATCAACACTACTTATAATGCATTATATTAACAATACATAATGTAAAATAAACATGGCTATAAAGTGTAATTCATTTTTATAAATGTTTATAATCATGTTTATAATGCTGTATGAATACATTATAACATGTTATAAATGTGTTTATAGATGCTTACAAACATGACATTCATAGAAAGTGCTACTGATATCTCTTCTTGATTAAGATTTGAATCTTCAACCTTTAATAAATGTTTATAAATGCATATCCAATGAGGCAAAAGTGCAAAAGAGCGGCTCTGCCCATTTCATCTTATTATGGACGCTAAAGGACCACTTCATCTATTTAGCAGATCACCACAGTTACTTTTTAACACCAAAATAGGGTTTGTGATGCTGCAGAATGTGCCAGTTTCATAAAGAAACCGCAGATTTACACCTGAAACCAGAGCAAAAGACTCAGGACATTAGAAACTTCACGGGATTTTGCTGTTTTGTGGACAGCCAGATCAGCTTGACTGGAATGTGGTCTGACTGGTTTCTGTAGCTGCCTTTTAGAAAAGAAACTGTGGACAGATAATTACTTGGCCTGTGCAGAACCAGAGAGTGTATTTGTAATGGAAAACAGTGTTCTAATGGAACATGAAAAGAAGATTGCTCTGTTCCCCTTCTTAGAAAGAGAGCATGCAATGTGTCTGTGAGAGTGGAGAGGGCTACAGGTACATGGTGTAGATGTGGATTTTTGTTGTATTTATGAGTGTGAAGAGGGCTATACAAGTCAATGGTATGGGTGTGGATTTGTGATTTATCTTAAAGGCTGAAGAAGGCTATAGAGGTATGCAGTGTGGATGGGAACATGCAGTGTATCTATAAGGGTGAATAGTGTTGTTTATTAAGTAGCGATGATGTGAAGATGATGAAGGAAAACTCCGCTGACACTGTGTTCTTCGCATAAGATGTTTATTACAAAGTAAAACAGTATCATATCAAGCACTATGAAGTACCTGAGAGGGGATCCGTGCCAATTCTAAATGTCCCCCCTCGAACAGAATATTCCAGCTGCTTATATAGTGGACTTGTTGATGAAACAGGAGTCAGAACATATGGTTCTTTTTAAATGATCTCATCTATTTGGAACTAAGAAAAGAAAGGAGAAAGTGAGAGGCCTACTCCCTATAGGGCTTTGGACCAGGGGGCCCCTGCAAAAACAGACCTTCAGAACAGAGCACACAGGGCACTCCTAGATACTGAAAGTTTAAGAGTGTTGTTGCCTTCTTTTATAAAGTTACTCTTTTTAAATACATCTCAACAGCACTAAATGTATGCAGTGTGGATGTGGGTTTGTAGTGTATCTTTGAGGGTAGAGAGGGCTACAGGTATGTGGTATATAAGTGGAAACGCAGCGTATCTATGAGGTTGGAGAGAGCTACAGGTATGCAGTGTGGATGTGGATGTGGACATGCTGTGTATCTGTCAGGGTGGACAGGGCAACAGGGACATGGTATGAATGTGCACATGTGGTGTATCTGTGAGGGCGGACAGGGCTACACATGCACAGTGTGTATGTAGAAGGGCAGTGTGCCTATAAAGGTAAACAGGGCTAAATGTATGCAGTGAGGAAGTGGTGTTTCTAGGGAGGTGGACAAGGCTACAGGTATGCAGTGTTGATGCAGACATATGGTGTATCTATGAGGGTGGAGAGTGCTACAGGTATGTGGTGTGAATGCAAATGCATGATTTGAGGTTAGGGAGGGCAGCAGGTATGTGGTGCACATGTGGATGTGCTGCGCATCTATGAGAGTGAAGAGGGGTACAGGTACGCAGTGTAGATATGGATGTGAGCCCAGCTGGCCACCAACGTCAAAAGACGTTGATATCTGGTTGAATGTTGGTCGTGACGTCGGATGACCAAAATTCAACATACACGCGACGTCTAATTCCAACGTCAAATGGACGTAGAATAATGACGACAGCCGACGTTAATATTTGGTTGGTTTTAAGTTGTGATGTAAAGTAACCAAAATCCAACGTCTTCCAAACATCACACACCAACGTCAGATTGACGTAGAATACTGACATGCAGTCGTGAGGTACGGTGACCAAAACCCAACGTCTATTTAACGTCATAACCTTAACGTCAGATTTACGTAACATTCTAACATCATTAGACATTGATATTTTGTTGGTTTTAAGTTGTGATGTAAAGTAACCAAAGTCCAACATCTTCCAAACGTCACATCCCAACGTCAGATTGATGTAGAATATTGACATGTGGTCGTGATGTAAAGTAACCAAAATCCAACATCTTCCAAACGTCACATCCCAACATCAGATTGATGTAGAATACTGACATGCAGTCGTGAGGTACGGTGACCAAAACCCAACGTCTATTTAACGTCATAACCTTAACGTCAGATTGACGTAACATTCTAACATCATTAGACGTTCATATTTTGTTGGTTTTAAGGTGTGATGTTCACTAACCAAGATCCAACATCTTCCAAACATCACATCCCAACGTCATACTGACGTAGAAAACTGACATGCAGTCGTAAGGTATGGTGACCAAAACCCAACGTCTATTTAACGTCATAGCCTTAACGTCAGATTGATGTAACATTCTAACATCATTAGACATTGAAATTTTGTTAGTTTTAAGGTGTGATGTTCACTAACCAAGATCCAACGTCTTCCAAACGTCACATGCCAACGTCAGATTGACGTAGAATACTGACATGCAGTCGTGAGGTATGGTGACCAAAACCCAACATCTATTTAATGTCATAACCTTAACGTCAGATTGACATAACATTCTAACATCATTACACATTGATATTTTGTTGGTTTTAAGTTGTGATGTAAAGTAACCAAAATCCAACATCTTCCAAACGTCACATGCCAACGTCAGATTGATGTAGAATATTGACGTGGTCGTGATGTAAAGTAACCAAAATCCAACGTCTTCCAAATATCACACACCAACATCATACTGACGTAGAAAACTGACATGCAGTCATAAGGTATGGTGACCAAAACCCAACGTTTATTTAAGGTCATAACCTTAATGTCAGATTTACGTAACATTCTAACATCATTAGACGTTGATATTTTGTTGGTTTTAAGTTGTGATGTAAAGTAACCAAAATCCAACATCTTCCAAACGTCACATGCCAATGTCAGATTGACGTAGAATACTGACATGCAGTCGTGAGGTACGGTGACCAAAACCCAACGTCTATTTAACGTCATAACCTTAACGTCAGATTGACGTAACATTCTAACATCATTAGACATTGATATTTTGTTGGTTTTAAGTTGTGATGTAAAGTAACCAAAATCCAACATCTTCCAAACGTCACATCCCAACGTCAGATTGACGTAGAATACTGACATGCAGTCGTGAGGTACGGTGACCAAAACCCAACGTCTATTTAACGTCATAACCTTAACGTCAGATTGATGTAACATTCTAACATCATTAGACGTTGATATTTTGTTGGTTTTAAGGTGTGATGTTCACTAACCAAGATCCAACATCTTCCAAACGTCACATCCCAACGTCATACTGACGTAGAAAACTGACATGCAGTCGTAAGGTATGGTGACCAAAACCCAACGTCTATTTAACGTCAGATTGACATAACATTCTAACATCATTACACATTGATATTTTGTTGGTTTTAAGTTGTGATGTAAAGTAACCAAAATCCAACATCTTCCAAACGTCACATGCCAACGTCAGATTGATGTAGAATATTGACGTGGTCGTGATGTAAAGTAACCAAAATCCAACGTCTTCCAAATGTCACATCCCAACGTCATACTGACGTAGAAAACTGACATGCAGTCATAAGGTATGGTGACCAAAACCCAACGTTTATTTAAGGTCATAACCTTAATGTCAGATTTACGTAACATTCTAACATCATTAGACGTTGATATTTTGTTGGTTTTAAGTTGTGATGTAAAGTAACCAAAATCCAACATCTTCCAAACGTCACATGCCAATGTCAGATTGACATAGAATACTGACATGCAGTCGTGAGGTACGGTGACCAAAACCCAACGTCTATTTAACGTCATAACCTTAACGTCAGATTTACGTAACATTCTAACATCATTAGACGTTGATATTTTGTTGGTTTTAAGGTGTGATGTTCACTAACCAAGATCCAACGTCTTCTAAACGTCACATCCCAACATCAGATTGACGTAGAATACTGACATGCAGTCGTGAGGTACGGTGACCAAAACCCAACGTCTATTTAACGTCATAACTTTAACGTCAGATTGACGTAACATTCTAACATCATTAGACATTGATATTTTGTTGGTTTTAAGTTGTGATGTAAAGTAACCAAAATCCAACATCTTCCAAACGTCACATCCCAACGTCAGATTGATGTAGAATACTGTCATGTGGTCGTGAGGTATGGTGACCAAAACCCAACGTCTATTTAACGTCATAACCTTAACGTTAGATTGACGTAACATTCTAACATCATTAGACGTTGATATTTTGTTGGTTTTAAGGTGTGATGTTCACTAACCAAGATCCAACGTCTTCCAAACGTCACATGCCAACGTCAGATTGACATAGAATACTGACATGCAGTCGTGAGGTATGGTCACCAAAACCCAACGTCTATTTAACGTCATAACCTTAACGTCAGATTGACATAACATTCTAATATCATTAGACGTTGATATTTTGTTGGTTTTAAGTTGTGATGTAAAGTAACCAAAATCCAACATCTTCCAAACGTCACATGCCAATGTCAGATTGACGTAGAATACTGACATGCAGTCATGAGGTATGGTGACCAAAACCCAACGTCTATTTAATGTCATAACCTTAACGTCAGATTTACGTAACATTCTAACATCATTAGACGTTGATATTTTGTTGGTTTTAAGGTGTGATGTTCACTAACCAAGATCCAATGTCTTCCAAACGTCACATGCCAACGTCAGATTGACATAGAATACTGACATGCAGTCGTGAGGTATGGTGACCAAAACCCAACGTCTATTTAACGTCATAACTTTAACGTCAGATTGACGTAACATTCTAACATCATTAGACATTGATATTTTGTTGGTTTTAAGTTGTGATGTAAAGTAACCAAAATCCAACATCTTCCAAACGTCACATCCCAACGTCAGATTGATGTAGAATACTGTCATGTGGTTGTGAGGTATGGTGACCAAAACCCAACATCTATTTAACGTCATAACCTTAACGTCAGATTGACATAACATTCTAATATCATTAGACATTGATATTTTGTTGGTTTTAAGTTGTGATGTTCACTAATGAAGATCCAACGTCTTCCAAATGTCACATGCCAATGTCATATTGACGAAGAATACTGACTTGCCGTCGTGAGGTATGCTGACCAAAACCCAAGGTCTATTTAGCGTTATAACCTTAACGTCAGATTGACGTAACATTCTAACATCATTAGACATTGATATTTTGTTGGTTTTAAGTTGTGATGTAAAGTAACCAAAATCCAACATCTTCCAAACGTCACATCCCAACGTCAGATTGATGTAGAATATTGACATGTGGTTGTGATATAAAAAGTAACCAAAATCCAACGTCTTCCAAATGTCACATCCCAACGTCATACTGACGTAGAAAACTGACATGCAGTCATAAGGTATGGTGACCAAAACCCAACATCTATTTAAGGTCATAACCTTAACGTCAGATTGACGTAACATTCTAACATCATTAGACGTTGATATTTTGTTGGTTTTAAGTTGTGATGTAAAGTAACCAAAATCCAACATCTTCCAAACGTCACATGCCAATGTCAGATTGACGTAGAACACTGACATGCAGTCGTGAGGTATGGTGACCAAAACCCAAAGTCTATTTAAAGTCATAACCTTAACGTCAGATTTACGTAACATTCTAACATCATTAGACGTTGATATTTTGTTGGTTTTAAGGTGTGATGTTCACTAACCATAATCCAACATCTTCCAAATGTCACATCCCAACGTCATACTGATGTAGAATGCTGACATGCAGTCGTGAGGTATGGTGAGTAAAACCTGATGTCTATTTAACGTCATAACCTTAATGTCAGATTGACGTAACACACTGACATTGTTAGATGTTGATATTTTGTTGGTTTTAAGGTGTGATGTTCACTAACCAAGATCCAATGTCTTCCAAACGTCACATCCCAACGTCATATTGACATCGAATATTAACATGCAGTCGTAAGGTATGGTGACCAAAACCCAACGTCTATTTAACGTCATAACCTTAATGTCAAATTGACGTTACATTCTAACATCATTAGACGTTGATATTTTGTTGGTTTTAAGTTGTGATGTTCACTAACCAAAATCCAACATCTTCCAAACGTCACATCCCAACGTCATATTGATGTAGAATACTGACATGTAGTTATGAGGTATGGTGACCAAAACTCAATGTCTATTTAACATCATAATCTTAACGTCACATTGACGTAACATTCTAACATTAATAGACGTTGATATAATACCAACATATGTCTGGTATGGTGATTTAATCCCAACAATGTCACTATTGAGGAAACTCACACTGGACTAAGTGTGGGTTTGGCCACAGCATGGCTGTTCCAAAGCTTAAAGTGTCCAACGATGTTGGTCACCAAGATTTGTGTGTGAGGAACACAACTCCATGTTGCAGCAGATGATTGTCCAAAGTCCAGAAATGTCCAATCTCAGAGACTTTGTAACAGCACAAACCTCAACTAACCACATATGCTCACAACCATTATGGAGGACAAATAAAACAGATAAACAAATAAATCTTAAAAATGAATGCAAATACATAATAATAAAATGCATTTTCATTGTAAAAAAATAAATGTCCACATAAACAAGTAATTAAAGTGGTACATAAACACCTTTCATACATCAATAACTTATCTGCAACTATAGAAAGCAATAAAAAGAGGCAGTGAGATATAAACATAGCTAAAGTCACACTTTTCCCTTTCATGAATACAAACTACTTTTATCCTTTTCCGTTAAAGAACCAAGTTCTCCAATTGTTTGTTAGCTAGTTTTATATATATATATATATATATATATATATATATATATATATATATATATATAGGTATTAATAATATGTGTGTGTGTACAAAATGGCATTTTAGTTTTTAAGGATCTTAACAACAAATCATTACTCAGTAGATTAGTCAGTTAACTAGAATCAAACAAACAGAGTAACTTTATGTATGAGTTTTTCTCTTTGAAACGGCTTGTGGATAAACTTTTTAAACGTTTTATAAACGTTTTACCAGGTGAGCTACTGGATTACCTCATGGTCCTGAAATTTTTGTTATAGCGCAGTTGTATAACTCATACTGGCCTTCTACAGATCACTCAGTTCTTCCATGAGACACATTGCACCCATAGTTTCTTTCTTGTGCTCCATGACAATGCAGCTGTTGACATGCCAAGCGACACAAGTGTCAAGCTTACTCTAAATATCAGAGTTGATGGCTTACCCACCTATTCTGGGCCACTGATGGCTTGGGTGTGGAGAGGGACCTCCTTGGTAGCAGACGAAACCATCAAGCTGTTTTTTTGTGGCTTTAATGACTAAGCTCTTTTCTAATGATTTTGAGGTTTTAAATTGCTTATTGCTTATTAATGGTTGTGATGTTACACTTGTTACAGTACTTAGTGATATTTAATTTGGGGACAGTAGCATTAGAATTCTTAAGGGACCTCTACCATTCAGAAAGTTTATACACACACACATTTCCTAAGCTGTTTATCCTTCTGGGTCACAGGGGAAACTTTATAAGATAAAGATCAATTAAAATGCGTATTCAGTATTCCTGGCCATATGGGGTCATAAGTGACACTGGCCCATGTTATTGTTCCAGTTTATTATACAGCATCCAGAACCTGGTTTCAACATGCCACCCCTAATCACTAATAATTTTTATTTAATTTCATGATACAATTATCATGGAACAAAAGCTTTCCTCTCCTGTATACCTTCCACAATTTCTGTCACTATCTTTACTACTACTACTACTACTGTTTTTATGGTATACAACAACTATATCGTTATCCGATTTATATTATTATGGTTGCGCCTTGCTTTTTATATTATTCTCGTCTTTTATTATTATTATGCCGTGTTTCTTTGCCGCGTAACTCATCCCACAGCTTTCGAGATATCAACACTGTTTCAACTCCAGATTGTGATGCATGCTTGTATACAGCTTTTTGATCGGATGCCCAGATTCCGTGTAGCAATGGAATTTTGCCGAATTTGCAGGCACTGCTCCAAACTCTAATCCACAGCCATACTGACCCGCACTCCTCTATTTGTCGTTTTTTCATCCCTTGTTCCGCCCTTAGAATCCCATTCATATTCGCCACCACTCAAACTCTATTGCTTCTTTACCCGACAGCAAACAAACTACACATACTCACTCAGGGCAGGGCCCCAAGGTCCAATCCAAAGTCATTCTGACCTGCACTCCTCTTTCTGTCATTTTATCATCCCTCGTTCCTCCCATTGAGTCTCATTCATTTTCGCCACCACTCAAACTCTATTACTTCTTTGCCTGACAGCCACCGAAATGCATGTACTCACTCAGGGCACATCCCAGAGCTGTAATCCATAGCCATACTGACCTGCACTCCTCTGTTTCTGATTTTTTTATCCCTCGTTCCTCCCTTAGAGTCCCATTTGTTTTCGGCCAAACCATAGCCCTGTTTTTTCCATTGTGCAACAGACACTGAAATGCATGCACTCACTCAGGGCACATCCCCAAGCTCTAATCCACAGCCACACTGACACGCACTCCTCTATTTGTTGTTTTTTTCATCCCTTTTTCCTCCCATAGAGTCCCATTCATTTTCTTTCACAACAACGCCCTAATCTGTCTTTTTCCTAACAGCCACTCTTTCATATCAGGTCTCCAAGCTCTAATCCACTGCCTTACTGACCCACACTCCTCTATGTGTAGTTTTTTGATCTTCATTCATCCTATAGACTTCCATAGTAACCGCTGCACAACCATTCCATGTTTCCTTCAGGAAAGGCGCTTTTCTAGTTATTATTATTATTATTATTATTATTATTATTTCTATTATCAATAGCTATGCATCGAAAAGTAAGCAAGCCTCTTTCTGAGGAGACCCTAAAGTCCCGAAAGTTGATTAATTAGTTATTAATTATTAATTAGAAAGTTATTAATTAACAAGTTAATTATTTAGTGCACACAGGATAAACATCATCTTTAGAAACTTAAGGTGCTTTGCAAAAAGCTACTTACAAAAATGCTAAAAAATGTTCACAAAAGACCTATTTGAGCTGCAAGAGCTTTACCTGGGGAGGTGCTGTAATTTTAATTGATACTGATGAGATCTGTGATTTTAATCCAGTATGAATTTGCCAAGTCTGTAGTTTTTACAAGTCTGCTTATTCTGGAGTGAACTCAAGCTCCCTCAATAATAGTAGTCCTGTTTGAATCGACATTTTAGTAATGTAATAACAAACCTGTGGACAAAATTGGTGCCTCCATTTTTTATTTTTTTGTCACCTGAAAAAAAGGCTAACAGCTAATGAGGCTTAAATTTGACTCAATTCTTTAATCCTCAAGCTCATGACTACTGAAATCCATTACATTTTTGGTGATGGCCAAGGAAAAATTAAATATCTCGAATGTACCTCTGACAAAGCAATGCTTTTTCTGTGTTGCTGGGCAACATGTTTTAAGTTTCACTTTAAAGCCGATTTTAATTAGCAAAAGCATAAGCTGTGATTATACACCATCATTTCGAATTGCCTTTCATAACGGGAGTCCAGTGTATCATTTTGGGGTTTATTTTTGGCGGCAAATGCTGACGTTGATGTGGGTTGTTTGGACTCATTTGGCGAAATTAGACAGATCCTTTATCCTGTACGAATCGGCCAATCAAATCATGAACAAATTACACTACAGGACCACATCGGCTAAAACTAATCCAACTCCCAATTTGTAGATTTTCAAATGACTTGAATATCGCAGGTCTAACTTCAAACAAATTTGAAAACAATGTCAGTTATGTTACCAGGCAACTCAACTAATTTCCTCCGCTCTGAAGTCTTGCGGCGGAAAGATATAGGAGTAAGTTGCCTGTCGGACACCTTTCACCAGTAACTACATCGTCGGTAAACCAACTTTACTTGTCTGACTTTGAACGGTGACCGTAAGCAAAGGTAAGAAAAATGAATTAATTAATTTTGGTCATTTCGTTTTTCAGGAGACAGGCATTGTCGAGTATCGTTCCTTAGTTGTCAGCAATTTATTTTTGTCACCTGGCGTCATTTTACATCTAACATTAGATCAAAATACTAGCTAGCTAAGTTTGACTTAACTGCACTGCAAGACAAACATAAGAATTATGTAAGAGTTCGGTCTACACAGATAAATTGAGTGAAATATAGTTAGGAAAACCAGAGATAGGAATAAATTTGCCGCAGCACACCGAGAATTCAGATCCTCGAACCCACGGAGCACACAGCAAAGGCTCGCGAATTAACTAAGCACGGCTGTCCTGTTCATTCGAGGCACCACTTTGTAGGCTGCAGCAGTCGGAAGTTGCGAGTTTTGTATAGTCTTAATATTATATAGTTTTCAGATTACAACAAGGCTACAGACTAACGCCAATGATGGTCTTCGGGACTATGTAAAATCTGTTTTGGGGCGATAATTATTATGTTATGTAACACTTAATGTCTGTCAAATACATAAAGTAAGAGGTGAATAAATGTTAGATTGTGTTAAGGAAGGTAGAATATTTTATCTTGGCTGCAAAAAAGTGTTTGCTTCTAAGCTGTGGTTGGTGAATGTGAGACAATTCAAATGTCGACAGAATTCAAAATGGAAACGGTAAACTGAGCGGGAAAACTGCGCCAGCACGCCAAAATCCTTCTAAGTTCGCTAAAGCAAGCATCCAAAGTTGACCACTCATTGAAATATGGCTATATTACCCTATCAGATACACTGAACTCCGTGTGTGTGAAAGTTTTCACAAATCAGGTAATGCACAAAACAAGTGCATTTACATGGTTACTGGCAGCGTGTATATGAAATGCTGTTCCAAAGTAAAAACCTCATATTTTTCAGTATTTTAGTACAAAAGCTTATCAATAAAGGACTAACAGACACAAATACATTTGTGGAAATTTTCACAGATCAGGTGAGTTAATTTGAGCCTGCTTTCATCTTTTTATTACTGTGCTATTTTTACCCATAATGGAAATAGACCTGAAAAAAAAAACAAAAAACATTTATTTGTTTGTTTATTTATTTATTATGTGGAATTAAACTCCAAGGTCAGATAGCCCTATTTCTCACTTTATGATGCAAAGACTTACCTATGAATGACTGACAGATAAAAACAGAGCTGTTTTTATCAGCATGGCTGACCTGAGCCTCTATATGAGTTTTTTAAAGCAATATTCAGTTAATACAGTGGGTTGTCATGTTCCAGAGGGGTAGAGCTGTATGGAGCACATATATCAGGCTCCGTTTTTTTTCACAAATCAAACACAGTTTCAGAGATTTTGATGTCATTTGTATTGAACATAACCAAAGTAAAATAACACTTATATTTCACTTACTTCCACTTTCCTTACTCACGGTCTACATAGGCTACTGCCAGACAAAATTAGGACTGTGAGATTTTACACTAATCAGCCTGATCAGTTTAAATCTGCTTTCATTAATTTAGATGTTCAACTTTGGAAGGTATAAGCTTTAGAAAATGAATCCCTGAAGTGTAACATTGGTGGATTTTGGCAGGTTGACGTCATCTGAATTCACAAATCAGGACGAACTGAATGCACCATTATTTACATATGCACGTAACTGCATTACAGAGTTATAGCCGATAGAAGTCTGAGTCACTAATTGCGAGTCAGCTTTATTGCAGTTTGTTTTTTCTTTCTCTCAACCCCTCTCTACTTGTTTTAGGGATAACTGCAGTGCTGGGAAAATAAAAGTTCAGATATTACAGTATACTTATTGCTGTTTGTAAATGTGATGCTCTTACTAATACTTGTCTTTAGTTAGCCAAAATTATATAAAATATAGTCAATATAGTGATTAATTAGAATAAATAATTATGAATAATGAAATAATTATAATGTAATCAAGGGAACTGTAATATTTGGGATGGTCGGTTTTCAGTTAGAGATGACTGGAACAAATTTTCGGGACGGTTTTGAGAAAAGTTAGTCTGGAGACATGTAACAATAACAATAATAATAATGCAAATAATAATAAGGGTAGGAGAACTGATTTAACGTGTGCCTTCAAATCGGCTTGGCAAAACCAAAAAGTGCCGCTAAGGTTTTGAAGCACACCAAAGGAAACAGTTTTATCCAACATGCATCTAAAATACAACTAAATTGCGCTATTAAGTTGACCAAGTGCACAGGTGTTCAGTTATCTGTTCACTTAATTGTATATGCTTCTGCTCATTTCACTTTCTTAATCATTCATAGTGGGTTTTCTTCTGTGTGTTTCTTTTAGCCTATTTCAAATAGATTTGGACTTTTGAATGCGGTTGCTAGCTAACAGACATTTTTCTCATTAAAAATTAAATTACATGAAATTAATATTTAATGTAATGTCTAAACTTCTTATGGTTATGTTGGTAACAAACAACTTTTACCATCCTCTGAAATTATTGCTTTGTTGTAGACCTAACTGGGTTTGTCACTTTTGTAGAACATGGCATGTCTTATCTGAGGCGCTGGCGAAAAATTCGGTCAGAAGCTGCGGCAATTGCACTGGAATGTAGTAGTGAAGATGACTGCCCTGAGATTCTGGATCACAATCAGTGTGAAGTAGAAAATGGAGGTGAAGATTTAACAGCAGAGTCAAACAGTACTTCACATGAAACTGTTGAACTTGGTGATACAGATTCAGAATTTGGATACAGAGAAAATGAGTCAACTGATTCTGAAGAAGACATACAGTCTGTAAAAGAAGATGAGCTAACCTTTCTTGAAAAGCTTGCTTCCTGGGCTACAAGAAGTACATGTGGAAGAAGCCAAATTGATGAATTGCTTGGTATTTTGAAGGATGAAGGTTTAGAAGTTCCAAAGGATTCTAGGACATTATTGAAAACACCTCGTCAAATCCATACAGTGGACAAATGTGGTGGACAGTATGTTTATTTGGGGATTGAATACTCTGTTGTGAAGATTCTTGCCCAGAACAGCAAGTTTTTGGAAAGTTCAAACTCTGTGGACCTATTTGTGAACATTGATGGAATTCCTCTTTTCAAGTCGTCCAATGCCCAGTTATGGCCTATCATCTGTTGTTTCAGTGACTTTGAACCGTTTGTAGTTGCGTTTTTTTATGGTGGATCTAAACCTAACTCTGTTGATGATTTTCTTGAAGACTTTTTAGCTGAATACACAGAACTACAGAAAAAGCAAATCACTGTCAATGGCAAAGACATCCATGTGCGCATCAAGGCTTTTGTTTGTGATGCTCCAGCTAGAGCATTCTTAAAATGTATTAAAGGACACACTGGATACCACAGTTGTGAACGATGTACAATTAAGGGAGAGTATAAGAACAAAAGAGTTGTTTTCCTGGGAGACTATCCATTAAGAACTGATAGAGATTTCTCTAATGGACTTTATGTTGATCATCAGGTTGGAGTCTCCCCTTTGCTTAATGTAGGAATAAGATGTGTCACAGATTTTCCTCTGGACTATATGCATCTGGTGTGTCTTGGAGTTGTGAAAAGACTGCTGTGCTTTTTAAAACAAGGACCACCTGAATGTAGACTGTCACATAGAAAAGTAGGGGAGATTTCAACTCTTCTTGTGTGTCTGTCTGGGAAGCTGCCTAGTGAGTTTGCTCGCCAACCCAGACCCCTCGCAGAATTAGATCGGTGGAAAGCTACAGAGTTTAGGCAATTCCTTCTATACACTGGACCTGTAGTTTTGAAAAAGGTGCTCCATAGGAATGTATATGAACACTTTCTCTGCCTAACAGTAGCTGTGTCAATCCTTCTGGACTCCTGTGAGAGGAAGCGTTCTGCTTACATGGACTATGCTCAACAACTTTTAAACTATTTTGTAGACAAATGTAAGCATATATACACGACAGTGTTTTTGGTGTATAATGTTCATAGCTTGAAACATCTGTCAGATGACACTAGACATTTCCAGTGTTCTCTCAATGACATATCTGCATTCCCTTTTGAGAATTATTTGCAAATTCTGAAAAAATTTGTGAGAAATGCCAAGAATCCCATCAGTCAAATTGCAAAGAGACTTTCTGAACATGAGAGGGCAGAAAGCCGCATTAAGAAGATTGCAAACAGAAGTTGGCATTTTGTTTCAGAGCAGAAGAGAAATGGATGTTTCCTTTTGCACAATGAAGACTTTGCCTTTGTAAAAGAAAAACGTGATGATGGAAGCTTGTTATGTGATGTCATTTCACAAAAAAGCCTGGAAAGCTTTTTTACTGTGCCTTGTGACTCCAAGCTTATTAATATTGTGTATGTCAGAAACTTGGAGAGAGTCCGGAAACATCGCAGGCTTCTTGAAGTTGAAGAAATAAACCGTAAAGTGGCCTGTCTACCGTATCAAACAGGATATGTGCTTATGCCTTTATTGCACAGCATGGAGCGAAAAAACTAAAAGGGGTAATTGTGTTCACATTATTTTTTTCTCATTCAAGAACTTCTTTGTGAAATATTTATTTTTGCCACCTCTGTGATTAACAACATAAGTGTATATCGCTGTTGTCTGAACACAACCAAAATGCTAACCTAACAGGAAAAGGAAAAAACCTACTTTACTTTTAATATAAGTCAGTGGGACCAGACTTTTTTCCAAGTAATTTTGGGTCATTTATTTTGGTCCATGCATGATGAAATTTACACACAATGTAAAGGGCAACAGGCATTTTCAAATTATGTGAAAAACTGAGAAACAACAAAATGGAGATATGAGGTTTTCTCCCAACAGCAGCGATATGCAACTTAATGGTTTTGATTCAAGGCTCTACATTGATGTTTTTATCTGGAACCATATGTACCACTGGGCCACACAAGGTAGGGGCACAGGAACATGTCATTTAAGCATTGTATTCAGTAGTGTTTTGTCTGTAATTTACACTGTTGTGCTTGGGGTGAAAGTTTTAGTTTTCCCCCTTGTTCCTTTTACGGGGTATGGAAAAGTACACATACAAAGTGAAAATGATATAAATGAAAATTACTAGTATTTTTGCCTCGCAGGGAAGCTGGAGCCTAGGCATCACTGATTGGTCAATTTTAGTGACCCCATGACCTTTACTGCAGCGCCACAATTGACTCAGTGGGGCATCAGCATCAGATAAAATGTGCCTTTTAGTACATACACAGAAGTGAAATTGTGATTTTGTTGCCATATTTTGTTACCTATTGTCACCTATTGTTGTTGGTATTGTTTTTTTTGCCAGTGTTTCTATAGTGCTCACATAAACTTTAGAGTGCTGGCTGGTGTATATATCTCTGGTATTTTGAATATGTAAATTTACTGTTTTGATTTTTATTTTATGGCAGCTATGTTAGTGTTACAATGATATGCCACAGATGAGCCTTTTCATGGGAAACTGTAATGGCAGTATTTTTTCATCAGCAGCAGCGGGTGTAGAGTCTTTTAATGAGTTTGATGCATTTATAGAAAAACGTCATGGGCCAGTTAATATCTGATGAAACATAGTTAACTTGGAGTTATATAAAAATTTATTAATTTTAAATTTATGTTTTGATTTATGTCAGTATATTTTTGTTTCAGGATGGCTTGGGTTAGGGCAGTGTGGCAGGAGAAGAAACGGCAAGAAGAAGGGACAGTACCAGACAGTTGGGTAGACACAGAAAACATGTTAGTGTTCTGGCCAAATGTTGCAAATGCAACAAGACATTTGAATGAACGTCGCAAACCAACTGATGGTTGGAGAAAGTTTCCTCTTCTGAAAGAGAAGATGAGATCTGGTAGGTACAGTTACGTTACATCAATTATGTGCACTTTTTCTTAAGATAATTAACCTGCCATATCTATGTTTTACATTGACAACCTTTTTGCTTTGCCACTGTTTGTTCTTATTTTTGGTATACAGATAACTTCAAAGAATGTGACAACTGTGACTTCACAAGTAGTGCAGAAGCTGAAGAAGGTGCAATGGAAGCAAAAAGAAGAATAAAAACTAGGAAATTTGAAGAATGTTTGACAGGTATTCTTTTTACTTTGCAGTTGTCTGTCTATCAATCTGTCTATCTATTTATCTGTCCATCGACAGTTCTATATCTGTTTATTAGGGTTCGGTGGTATGACGGTAATATGACATGGTACGTGAAAATGACTGTATTTCAAAGTTATGATGTGTTAAATTTCTATTCAACATTTGAATGGATAAATAAACATATTCCACGCATTTATTTTTTAGATTTACATAGTTAGCCAAAATCGAACTTGTTCTGTGGTGGGCAGAGCTGTAAGAACTAGCGAAGCTAATACTAACCAGCTCCTCTCTCCTACTTAGCAGTACAATTTAACATATATCAATTATTGAATGATGGCTTGAAAACTTTTTTACATTTTTTGAAATAACAGTCTATCTATCTATCTATCTATCTATCTATCTATCTATCTGTCTGTCTATCTATTTATCTATCTATCTATCTATCTATCTATCTATCTATCTATCTGTCCATTCCACTACAACTCTCTCTATCTCTCTCTCCATCTGTCACAGCTTAATGATTTCTTGAATGAACACAGCATTCATGAAAAATTTCAGTCTGGCTTCAGAGCAAATCACAGCACTGAAACAGTAGTGAAGTTAGTGTATGAGGATAAATGCTGATGCAGGTCATGTTTCGGTACTTATGCTTTTGGATTTAAATTATGCATTTGATGCTGTAGACCATGGAATAAGAGCTTTCTGGAACTGTGTTAAACTGGTTCTCTACATATTTAACTGGAAGACAGTATTTTGCATAGGTGAACATATCTCAGACAAGCATGATATTCTCTGTAGTGTACCACAAGTCTCTGTTCTTGGTCCACTTCTGTTTTCTTTGTATATGCTGCCACTGGGTCAGATTATAAAGAAGCATTGCATTAATTTTCATAGTTATGCAGATGATACACAACTGTGTATATCTGTGGCTCCAGACAGTGTTAGTTCAGTGGATAAGCTTGCTATATGTCTGCCCAGCATAGTTAGCTGGATGAATAGCAATGATCTAAAGCTTAATGAAGAAAAGACAGAAATAATTATAACTGGTAGTGAAGGAAAGAGGAAAAAGGTGTATGAAAAACCTGGAAACCTGGCTCTACAAATAAAAACAGAAGTTAGGAATCTTGGTGTAACTCTAAACTTTGATTTAACTTTCAAACCACATATTAATAACATTACCAAAACTGCTTTTTATCATGTAAGAAATATAATAAAAGTTAGTCCAAGCTTTTGTGTTTTCTCAACTTGAGTACCGTAATGCTTTGTTTTTAGGACTTCCTGCAAGCACAACCAGCAAACTACAACTTATGCAAAATGCAGCAGCAAAAATATTACAGACTAGAAAACAGGATCATATTAGAGCAGTTTTAGCTTCAATTCCCTGGCTGCCTGTGTCTTTTAGAATCGACAATAAAATTTTACTACTAGTTTTTTAAATATCTTAATGGTTCAGCACTTTCATACATTTCTGACTGCTGATAGATGAAGTTCCAAATGTAGCTTTAAGATCATCTAGGTACGAGCCTGCTCCATATACCACGTGTGAAACTTAAACAGAGCAGAGAGGCAGCGTTTTGTTTTTATGCAACAAAGATCTGGAACATGTTACCAATAAACATCCATCAGGCTCCTTCTGTCAATGTTTTCAAAAAACAGTTAAAACATATTTCTTTACTTTAGCAATTAACTAGTATTTTTTATTGTTTCCTTTGTTTTAACTGGAATATTACTATTACTTTTATTTTCTTGTTAGTTGCATTTTATTGTATTTTTAATTTATTTTTATGCTTTTATCTTGTGCTTTTTAATTGTAATTAGTAATATGTCACTTTTTCTGCAGTTTATTATTTTTTTATTTTATTTTTGATTTGATTATCTTTTATCTCTTCTTCCTCTTGTTTTTGTTTTGTATTGTGAAGCACTTTGAGCTGCATTTTAAATGTATGAACGGTAATATATAAATAAACATTATTATTAACATTATCTATCTATCTATCTATCTATCTATTTGTCTATGCCACTACAACTCTGTCAATTTATCTATCTGTTTATCTTAAATATAGATCTTTAACCTTTTCTTGTTTTATTTATATATATATATATATATTATATATATATATATGTATTTTGCTTGGCAAGCGCTGGTATTTCCTTGAAATGCATGTCTAGCTTTTTGTTAATATTTGTCTCTTGAATTAGGTGATAGTGGTGACAGTGAGGGAGAAGTTGATAACGAAGATGTCCAAGAAAATTTTCAACATCACAACAGTAGTGAAGGTTAGTTCCTTTTTTTCTCCCTCGTAACAGGGGGACCATTTGTCATGAGGGCATAGGATATAAAAACAGCAACAAAAAATATGACAATCTATGTATTTTCTTTGCTTTAAAAGACGATCCCATTATGTCAATAAGACGTTTTGTTAACAGAGCTACAGCTTCCTGCTGCTCCAAGGAAGCTGGAACATCTTCAAGAGAGAGAGTCTCTGTTACCTTCAGAAAATGCAAGCTCGACATCATCTTCTACTTCATCCAGACGATCAAGCTCTGGCTCTCCTTTTCCAAGCATTAGGGAGAAGCAGATTTCAGGAGCAGGTGCTTATGAAGTCTTAAATTCAATTTTATTTAGCCTTAAATTGATAGTTTGGGTTCATACTGATATGGTTGTATAAGCTACTCTATACAAATGTAATAGATGCGCTAATTTTGATCGATTAACTCTTCCTTTTGACGAGAACAAGCACTGAGCAGGGAGCATATTCCTCCAGAAGGAATGAAATGAAATAGGACCAACAAACAACAATCTGTGGCTGAAAAAAATGTTTGATGTGCCAAAAATGCACAACACCAGATGTTAATTTGGGGTTCAGTGATTGAGGACCGGAAAAAGAGCCTAATAATGAACCCAAACCCATGTGTGGTGTTATGCGTACTTCAAAACCTTTTTCCACCTTCAGGTTGTCATTCCTACTTGTTGATGTTTGCAAGTCTATATTTACTTAATTTGGAGAAAAACACTGCCTTGTTTTTGCCACAGGGAAAGAGCTGATGGATCAGACTTGAAGGATCTTTTGAAATCTTACTTAACTGCAATGGTAATTTGTAATAGAGAAATGATTTGTCCAAAAATCAGTCCTAACTTTAGCTTAAGCATTTATCTTAAGCATTAAATTTACTGTCTGATTCTTCTGGCCCCCCTGCAAATTCGGGAGCCCACCTCAGAAAAGCAGACCAGATCACATTCTCATGGAGTACTGTCTCACCAAACAGAGCAAAGTAAAAGATCAAGGTCTCCTGTTAGTGAGCAATATGGGGAAGGGACCAGCTCCAGACAACAACGCTCTCCATACCCAATGCCAGAAGCAAGTAAGTATGTAGTATATTGCTTACTGATATGTAAAAACGTCAAACTGAAGTAGTTTTATGTCAGGATTTCTCAACCTATGGCCCGCGGACCACTAGAGGGTGCTTCACGGCCCACTGGACCTGTTCTCAGGGGGAGGCAAAAGTTCATAGTGGGCCGGTAACGGCACTTTGTCGCAATGGAATATTCACAAAAAAGTGGAAAAAAGATTAACTTAGGCCTAAAAATTAAAAATCGAACAATCAAACATTTCCAAATTATAAGTCATATAAATATTAACAAAGAAGTGTAAAAAAAAAAAAGACAGCAATTGCAGGCTAATTAAACATCATCAGTTTGAGACAACGTAGCTGCCGGCACACAGTGCGGACAGTTAGCCAGAGATGAAGAGGTTCCTCAGGGCACTTTTTCCTACCTTGTTTGGTGCGGAACTGTCAGACTTGTTTGCTTAGTTCGCTCCGTTTTGACGTGTGAACATTCCACCCGCTCTCAGGTCTGCATCAAACAAGTGAACCAGTCAGGCAAAAACCGTGTGTCTCGGTCCACTTCCAACTGAACCCTGTTCAGTTCAGTGCTGGTGGGAATGCATTTTATGATGAAACGACGGAAATTCATAGAGTAGAGCCAGCGCAGTACTGTCAGTACAATCGGCCTGTTTTAACATTTGACTCTCTACAGACTCTCGTGGCTAATAAAAATAATAAAAAATGGCAGACAAAAACTAATGACAAAGAAGCAAATATCAAGTAAGGATTATTATTATTGTTGATTGTAGAGATGCCAATCCAAAAGCCCCTGAGTGGAGTGTGGTTTATTTCAATTGAGGCACAAAACTGGAGACATCTCCAGACCAAACAGTTACTCTTGTGGAAAGGACACAAGAGTGCCATGGACTGCAGCTCCAAATGACAGTCCACATCTACATTTACCTTTATTTTGTTTTTCCCCCTTTTTGCCAAAGTTTTTCGTATTTCGTTTATACTGGCCAGTACAGTAGCTAGCTGCTGCCGCTGGACAGAAGTGTTGTTTATCAATACCAGTAATTCCACTGTTGCCATCACGGCTGCTGAGAGTTTGAGCTCTCAAAATAGCCAAGCTGGTCGGGCCACTCTGTTTTGTTTTGGAGTAAATTCACTTTCCCCCACTCCCCAACTTACACATATAGCTAGGCTTTTGCTGGCTGTGTGGGGCAGCAATTCTGGTGCTAGCAGGCTAATCTGTTGAGAGCCCAGACTTCACTCACTCTGGAGTATCATTATCATAGCCACATTTATGGAACTAACGACCGGCTTTTACATTTGTTGTCCAGGAAAGCAACAGATGCTATGTGTAGCTACAACCCCATTTCCAAAAAAGTTGGGACGCTGTGCAGAATGTAAATAAAAATAGAATGCAACAATATGCAAATCATGTAAACCATATTTTTTAAAGGAAAATACTACAAAGACAATTCTGCTGTAATACGTGCAGAATGTGCTTTGACATTGTCCTGCTAAAATAAACAAGGCCTTCTCTGAAAAAGACGTCGTCTGGATGGCAGCATATGTTGCCAAAACGTGTATATACGTTCAGCATTAATGATGCCTTCACAGATGTGCACATCACCCATACCATGTGCACTAATGCCCCCCTATACCATCATGAATACTGGCTTTTGAACTGTGCACTGATAACAAGCTGAGTGGTCTTTAGCCCGGAGGACACAGTGTCCATGATCTCCAAAAAGAATTTCAAATGTTGATTCGTCGGACCACAGGACATTTTTCCACTTCACCTCAGTCCATTTTAAATGAGCTCAGGCCCAGAGAAGGTGGCAGCGTTTCTGGGTCCTGTTTATATTTGGTTTCTTCTTGGTGTTTTAAAGTTTTAACTTGCATTTGTGGATGCAGTGATGAACTGTTTTCACAGACAGTGTTTTTCAGAAGTGTTTCTGAGCCCATGCAGTGATTTTACTACAGAATCATGTCTGTTTTTAATGCAGTGCTGCCTGAGGGCCCAAAAATCATTGCCAGCTAATACTGTTTTTTTGCCTTGCCCCGTGCATACAGAGATTTTTCCAGATTTCAATGACATTATGTACCGTAGATGATGAAATCCCAAGTTCTTTGCTATTTTATGTTGAGAAACATTATTCTTGAATTGTTGCACTGTTTGCTAGTGCAGTCTTTCACAGAGTGGTGAACCCCTCATCATCTTTACTTCTGAAAGACTCAGCCTCGCTGGGATGCTCTTTTTGTACTCAATCACGTTACTGACCTGTTGCCAATTAACCACCAGATGTTTTTATTTACATCTTGTACAACGTCCCAACTTTTTTGGAAATGGGGTTAAAATCATTCAACCAAGCTCTAAATAAACAAAAAGCCTTGTATGTCAGCAGCGGCAGTGACACAAACAGTTCATCATTCATTCCGACTCTTGTTTGTTTCCTCTGCTCATTTTAGAGGTCCCAGTAGTGAATTAGCGTTTCTAGTGAAATTTCAGTGGCTATTTGTTTATTGACTCGAGGAGGTTTGTCTTAATCTACAATCTTCTTCAGCACCTTACCGGAAGTCCAATGGACTGATATTTAGCACTTTATACGATGTACAACTTCCCAGCTATACTAAAAAGCTTTGCTAACTTTTCTCCATTTATAAAATGAAATAATAAATCCTTTGTATGTTTTGGCTGCTGTTCAAACTAAGAAAGTAATTTGAGAACATCACTTTCCATCAGAGTTTACACCAGACTCTTAACACTAGACCAGATGTTTTAAATAGAGATGCACCGATTGCAATTTTCTTGGCTGATTTCGATTTCCATTTTTTTAAACATCTGACCTGCTGATTCTGATTTTGGCCGATTCTGATTTTGTCATGACAGTGTTTCCCACAGGTGGAGAATTTACTTGTGGTGGTGGGTGTCGTGGCATGTGATCGATGTGCATGCAGAGACTCATGCAGTTTACAGGGGGCAAATGTAACCAGGGTTATTATCTGTAGCCACAATTTACAGATGTCCCCTAAACACCTCACATGCAGTCTTGCGGTAGACGCTACAATTTACAGATGTTAAATCCTCGACTCCTGTCCACAGATGAAGTGCCCTTTAGCAAGGCACCCGAATGCTTCCAGGGTGCTGTAGTTACGGTGCCCACCGCTCTGTCTGTGTTCACTGCTCACGGATGGGTTAAATGCAGAGGTCAGTTTCTGTGTGTGTAACACGCTGGCGAAAATATACAATTTGTTCTTGATCCTGATCTTTTTGCCGTACAAGTGTTACAAATTATGAGCTGTGTGTCTTCTTCACTCATGGTGAAGAACTTCCACGGTGACAATATGTTGTGTGTGTGGCTGTGACAAAACTGTGTTGCTTGTGCGCAACATGAACCATTGTGCTACACATGCATGTAAATTTGACCTGTACAGAATTGGATGTATAAGACTGATTCAGTTATTGGCCAGCCGATCGGTGCATCCTTGTGTTTAAAAGTTAGAAATGGGCCTGGCCAAGGAGGTGTCAGACAGTTTCAGGAGAGGCTAACAAAGGGTTAAAAAGATATTTCTGAAAATTTTGTATGTATGTATATATGTATTTATTTATTTATTTATTGTTATCCAAAAGTGACAGCTCTGTGGAATAAATATCTGTCAACTGGTTAAACACATAGTTTAGAGGTAGTTGTGTAGAGATTTGCCAAGTTTTAGGATCATACAAACTAAAAGATGTCTTTGTAGTTGACCACTTTCATGTTGTGCAGGTTGAAAAAAAAATTAGGCAAGCTTAGCTCACTTATTAGCTGTTTATGGAATCAATTTACATGATCCCATAGAGCTTTGTGCAAGTTAATTCAAATAATGATATGGATTGAAAAACAATAAACTTTTTAAAAAACATAAATAAAAACAATAAATTAATAGATGACAGTTATCAATTGCAATGATTCAAGTATTATAGTACTTGCATGATTTTTAATTACCATTTTACTTTGGGATAAGGGCTTTGAGATAAAGTCAGTCAGTGCATTCCATTCTGGAGGCAGCTGCATAATTAGTCACTGCCTTCAAAGGTTCCTCTCTCGTTGTGCAGCGTTTGAACCAAAAAGGAGCCTTAGCTGGCATCACATTCGGGACATTCTGCAGAATCATCACACGTCATAACTGTTACTGCACTGTACACGAGATATCTACTTACTCATAGTCTAAACTTATACTCATCTCCAGCTGTAAAGGTGGATTACCACAGTGTGTGAGGATGGCTCCCAAATGTGAAGCAGTTTTCCTGCATTGACACTGCTGTGGGAATTCATTGTTTTGAAGAACAGGCTGGTTTAAGGAGTTGTGTCTGCCATTATAAACGTGACTTGGCACCACAGAAGAACTTCATCTAACTCACTGTCCTTCTCTACCTTAGGGATCCTGCTTTATTTCTAATGCACATAAAATTCCTTATAATTTTGTACAAAATGTACCCAGGAAAAAAGGACTGTACACAGTCAGCTAAGCTGTATAGTATGCATTTCATTTCACACATTCTCATCTGATTTTTGTGCTCCTAGTGTGAAATTTAGCTGTCAGCATTCACCTAATACTGATCTGACTGTGATAAGCAAGCAAATAGAGCAGGACTAAAAAACATTTTATTTTAGAATTTTTACATTGCATCTTAGAAGACAGCTGACTTACGTTACCTTCTGAATAGGACAGCATTTGTCTCCGGAGCGTGCAATTGCTGCCTTAAAATGCTGCCTACTTAGACAGCTGCCTCTCGAATGGACTGCACTATATATATTTCAGACTCCTAAGCAATGATGAACAAATACTATTTTGTGGTGGGGGTATTATATTAGTGGTAAAGTTGTGTCTTGATAATATTTAAAGTGATTTGTTACAATGCATCAGAATTTCAGAGAAAAGTCATGGAAATGCTTGTGGAAATCCGTGAGGATGTCCGTGCCATGAAGAAACGTTCTGGGCAGGCAGAAAGGTGCGGAGACTCAAAGATTCCTACGCAGGTTTCAACAGTTGAGGCCCTAAACCTTCTTGACAAATCCCTCGAATCTCTGGAGGAAAGGCAGAAACTGGTAAGGTCATACCTGTAGTCATACCTACATAATGCATTTTTTTCTAATATGCAGTGTTTCGATCCCAGGTTGACTGGCAACATGAAAAACTTAACTTTTTTTTTTAAGGTTAAATTGAAATATTGTTCCTGTAATTTTAGATTAACGGCTTGTCCAAAGTGGGAGGAGTACACTTGAAGGACAATGTGAAGAGGGTCATGGAGAAGTAAGTTTTTATATCTCAGTGTAAAGTAAATGTCAGTTACAGTTACTAAGGATGCATCTACTGAACAGGAATTGAGTAGAAATGACATTGTAAGGGTGTAACTTCACTGACATGCCTACTGTGACAAAACAAGCATCTTGCTGGTGATCTGTATCACAATGTGCATAGCACGTCATCAAACTATGATTTTTTTTTTTAATTTATTTGACTTAAAGGATTAGTTTGGGTTTCATAACAAGGGTTGTAAGAGTAACTTCTGAAAAGACATTAGATTACGTGGCATAGATGACAGGCAGTGAAAGCCCTGTTGAGAGAGCCAAACAGCAGTCCCCTGCAGCAGAGTCAGGCAGCAGCACAAGTGAAAGGGGGCAGCAAACAAAACATTCAAACCCAGTGTTTCCTCTGGGATTATTTTCAGCAGCGGTGGCAGGCCTACACTCCAACCTTCTCCCTGCTACCCCCCCAAAAATTGGATTTTTCAACAGAATTGAAAGACTCGCCTGCTAGCGAGTCAGTATAGGCAACTAACTCCTTTAGAGTCAAGCAGTCTACTTTTCTACTCAAGAAAACAAATGAAAGTATACAAAAATAAAGAAGTATACAACTTTACAAGGTTTTTCTACCATATAAACAACAACTTTGGTCCTTAATAAAAGCTCCTTGTCGTTTCTCGATTTGAGCAACCGCAATTAAATCCGGGGCTTAAAGAAAGGAAAATTTCTGTGCATGAAATGTGTTCGGGGGTTAGGAGAAATAATAGAGAGAAGAGGGGTCCACAAAATTAAGAAATAATTTAATATGAACATGCTTATTAACCAAACTGAAACAAATAAACAATAACAAATAGTTCAATAACAAGTTGTGCAAAACAAACAATGTATGGTAATTCTATCCAAATCCAAGCACAACTTTCAAAGCCATAAAGAATTGCCAAATTGGTCCAAAAGACTGCAACAATGATATGAAAACAAAACGAATAGCAAATTAATTGCAGTGCTTTTTCAAAATAGTGCAGTCACATACATTATTGAGCTGACACCTGACTGAGCTACAGTGACAACACTACTGAGGTTTTTACCAGTAGGTCTACTTTACAAATACAAATGTAGGGTTCTTTATGACTGTATACATACAGCTGTATTATTGCTATATTTTCCATAGATATGTAAAATGAGAGGTTTTGCGTTACTACAATTTTATCACAGTGATGGGTGTTCTTAGGAACAATACGAAGCTGAGTAGAGTTGCGTTCAGTCACCCATCATTAATTATTGAGGTCATTTCATGAACTTTTCTGTTTTTTTTTTTTTTCATATAATAATGAACATATCTTAACATAGCACTGTTTCATAACATACTAAAGCATAGCACTGTTTAATGCAAAAAACTATTAGTACTTTTTGGTCATGGACATTTTAAGCATGTAAGCTATTCAAGTGACATTCTTTATACTTTTATATTGCTAATTTACAGTAAATCATATTGTATGCCTTTTAATTCAAGCCTGTGAAATTAATGAAGTTGTTTAGCCTGTTACCTTGCTGACCAGCCTAGTTCTAGTTGAGAAAATAAGCTGTAAGCCCCTATGTTTAAACAGAACAGCGTTCTTACTTCATCAGTACACTCGGTGGTCCATGCAAGCAGTATTACAGTCAGAGATTATTCCATTAACAACAAAGGCATTTTTTGTGACGTGATGCAGTAATACAGAGTTCGGTTGTTGTGAGGCGGTCAAAGGTGTGTCTATATCAAGTATTTTACAACAGCTTTGAACGTGGCTTAGCCAATCAGATTTTAGGACCTGAACTCTCTGTTTTATAATTATCTTCAACCCATTGGCGTTATAAGAGCTTGTGACTGTGCTTCCTATGTAGAAAATCACTTTGGGCCCTCGATCTGCAGTTCGCACAACAGCAACTCAGTGACACAACATCATATGCAAACAGGCTATTGTGACTTCGTGACATTTCATAAAATTTTAAAGCAGCAGCGGCCGCCACAATATATATTGCTGCAAAATATATGTAGCGGAAACACTGCAAACCACAAAACCCTTGCAGCTCTTTAAAATTTCCTAGTCCACTAAACTGTTTGCCAAATGCCTCTTATTTTCATTGGATTACTGTGCCCTGAGACCACTTATTCAGTTGGTACTATTTTGTTTTATTGGAGTACTTGGAGTATGTCGCGATGTGGACGTGGACAATTCTGAATCGATTCACAAATGTCCAAAACCTATTTTCTAAATTTGAACTGATAATGTAATGTTGACGGAACGCAAGAGGCGGAACTTGGAAGTCAGGACTTGCAGCGCCCGGACAGTCTGTGGCGCACACATAACAAAGACACTACTGGATCTGTATTAAAAGCTAGCGTATGGAAGCACTTTGGCTTCTATGAAGTTGAAGGGAAAAAGGACCCACCCAGAGGTGGAAGAAAAACACCAGGTTGTAGTTGCTGCCAACCAGAGGACCATTGAGCAAGTGATGTCAAAGCTTCTGTCGGGACCAAAGGCTATCCCCTTCAACCTCAGGCCCTCAACATAATATTATGAATAAAAAGAAATCTTTTAATACTGGCTAAACACTTTCACTAATAACTGTTTAAAGTCTAAGTTAAGATTGAAAAAGTAAAGAGTCTTCAGACGCTGAATTTGTGGAAGAGGGACAAAGACTTCTTCTTTATTTCAGCATCAGGTGGCACAGGGTCTCCAGAGATCCAACTGCGCAAATACAGTATTCCAAACAACAGTTTATACCATTTATCTGGGGTAATTTAATATCCCCCGCCTTGCTTCTCATATTTTGATATTAGCTCATTCTGTAAAAGGTACATCTCTTCCTCCATCAATTTGGCCATAGCATGATGAGCTCACTCCTAAAAACTGGTTTCAGCCGGTTTTTACCAGTTGCTTTACCTTTCAAGGTCAACTTGCCCCTCACTTCACTGGGTCAGTAAGTATACACAGGCCTCTCTATGAACCCAGGGGCTTTCCAGTGTCTAGAATCTCCTATGCAGACACAAAGGCCGACCCTTTGTGAGAGAATTAATATTCTCTGTTGGCCAGTACTACCTATTTGGTGATTGATTACAATATCTAGCTTTTTGATTACTGATTAAGGGAATATTTATTCAGAATGTCTGTCACTTCCACCCAACTCGGAAAAGGCGAAGCAAATAACAAACTCTGTCACAACTTTTATTGCCAAGAATTTGTGTCCGTATTCAGCCCTCTAAATCAAAATCGAATCAAATCATGAGGTGCCTATAGGTTCCTACCCCTACTCACTTGTGCATATCATGCTGTGGATCAGCTGCCCCATGCCAAGGAATCTGTTGTCTGAGAGCACTGCAAAACCACAGCAGCCCAAAACATCCCTAAGTAAATGTTTAGAGATTTTTCTACACATTCACATTCTTACTGCCCTTTAGCATCAACACCAGGCCAAAAGGTTGAAACAATGGTGGTGGTGGTGGTTTTAATCTTAGAAATTGTGTGATATCATTTGTGTTGTCAGACAATGAAACTGAGCAGTTTGAGTGAGACCAGGACTTTAGTAGAAACAATGTGACATCTGTTAGGTACAACATGCTTGTTTATAACGCAAAGTATTACAACCAATTTATACCATTATTAGTGAACTTTGTTAGACATTTAGACTGGAATTCTGGTGCAAGGCTGGGACCATTTTAGATTAAAAAAATTGATCATGGATATGATCTATAGATGAATCTATAGAAAATGGATAGTACATGTCCTGAAATCTGATTGACTGAGGCACATTCAAAACTGTTGTAAAACACTGGAAATACGCACACCTATGACAACCTCACAACAACTAAACATAGAATATAAAACATAGCTTACAAACTTGCTAAGCAACTGCATTATTAATATCACAGGCTTGGATGTGATTCACTGTAAAATGGCAGTATAAAAGACTAAATGTCACTTGCATGGCTTACATGCCTCAAATGTCTGTGTTTCAATCAGATCTGCCTTAGGTAGCATCAAACCCAGGCTCAGTCTCAAATGGTTCCATACTGCCTAAATAATGTGCCATGGACGTTTTGATATTCTAGCTTCTACAGCCAAATAGTGCAGTCTTTGTCGAGTATGGATGTGGCTGAATCCCATATGCGTATTTTTTAGCTATATTATGCACTGTTGTGGTGCAGAAGCCAGTATTTAAATTCCTACGTTAAGTGCACTATGTAGGGAGCAGGGAGCCATTTAACATTTAGCCCCAGCTTGGGAAAAGGGGCACTGCTTGGTGCTAAATAAGACTTGTAGTGGTAATTACTGGGTTGGGTTTCACCCCGTGTCTCCACATCCTGTATCAGTCCTTTCAAATGAAAAGATCTCTGCAGAGTTTTGTAATTGCGAGATCATGCCATTTCATAAAATTCTGAAGCAGCGGTGACAAATGTTTTTCCTTTTGTATCCATAGGTTGATGACAAATGAGGTCATGGCGAATTTCAACATGAAAGGGGGGAAGGGCAAGCTTGCCTTCACAACGCTCCGTCTCTTTAGTGTTGTCACAGGTAAAAAGGATATTATCCTCAGTGTTGTCTAGTGTCTACTTTGTTGGTTAGCAAAAACCAGTAACCATGTAGCACAGTGGCCACCTATTAACAACCTTGCCGCTACCCGCAAGAAATGTCAGATTTTCAGTGCACTGTTTTTAGTTGTTTTCTAGAGTAAACATGATGTATAGATGACTTCTGCATTCTTTGATGTTTTTAAAACAAAGAGAGCTGCTGGCATTCACATTTTTCTGCCAGAATTTAGCCAGTTGCATGCTGTTTGTGAGCAGCATCCAAAGTTGAAATCTCTTTAACTTCAGAAGGCCATGCACATTTAACATGTTGTATACATGTAAGGATGTGTTAAACATACATAGCCCCTAAGAATGTATGCTACTAAATGTTTTTACTTCTTACACTAGTCTATCGTATTCTATATTCCCCATAGATTTACGTATTCAAATTATTCTTACAGAGAGTGTCCAGAGGACTACAGAAGAAACGGAGGCAAACATTGCAGCAGCTGTTGCCTTTTGCTTGAAGTATGCCCCAGACAGGGTGGGCGGCGGTGGCAGAAAAAAACTTTTTTAAAGGACTTTTTTGAAAGAGCTTTCAGAATTTAATGTGATAACTGTTAGCTGGTTCCAAAAGTTGGGTCTGAGTTCCAGACAGTTTTGTGAATTTTGTGAAATTAATTTTTGTTTTGAATCTACCCCTTTAAAAATAATGTAAACATGTTCTTTAAAAACGTTACAATAAAAGGTTAAAAATAGCCTATTGCATTTGTCATTTAATCCAGTAAAACTAGCAAACAATTTTTAGATTCCAGTTTCACTGAGATTTTAGTTTTTTAACTGTTCTCTGCTTAAAATGAATTCTTTGGGTCTGTGCGACATAGGATCTTGACATCTGTCCAACCTTTATGGCATCATCCACGTTTCTCAGTTTGCTGATTTTTCAACACGACTGTTAAAAGTCTGATGTCATGCTAACAAAACCCATACTAAACAAATTTTGGCAACTTTCTATTTAATGTTGGAGGTTGGCATAAACCCATGTTTTATTTCCAACCAAAATTCAAGGTCTATCTAATGTTGGAAATTGACGTGAAGTCAACGTTGGGTTTTGACATCAACCCGATTTTCGTTTCCAGCCGGAATTCAAGGTCTATCCAACGTTGGAGCTTGACGTCCACCCAACGTTGGGTTTTGACGTCAACCCGATTTTCACTTCCAACCAAACTCCAACGTCTGTCCAACGTTGGAGCTTGACATCCACCCAACGTTGGGTTTTGACGTCAACCCGATTTTCATTTCCAACCAAACTCCAACATCTGTCTAACATTGGAGATTGATGTCAAGCCAACGTTGGGTTTTGACGTCAACCCGATTTTCATTTCCAACCAAACTCCAATGCCTGTCTAACGTTGGAGATTGATGTCAAGTCAACGTTGGGTTTTGACGTCAGCCCGATTTTCATTTCCAACCAAAATTCAAGGTCTATCCAACGTTGGAGCTTGACGTCCACTCAACGTTGGGTTTTGACGTCAACCCAATTTTCATTTCCAACCAAAGTCCAACGCCTGTCTAACGTTGGAGATTGATGTCAGGCCGACGTCGGGTTTTGACGTCAACCCGATTTTCATTTCCAACCAAACTCCAACGCCTGTCTAACGTTGGAGATTGATGTCAGGCCGACGTCGGGTTTTGACGTCAACCTGATTTTCATTTCCAACCAAACTCCAACGCCTGTCTAACGTTGGAGATTGATGTCAGGCCGACGTCGGGTTTTGACGTCAACCCAATTTTCATTTCCAACCAAACTCCAACGTCTGTCTAACGTTGGAGATTGATGTCAACCCAACGTTGGGTTTTGATGTCAACCTGATTTTCATTTCCAACCAAGCTCCAACGTCTGTCTAACGTTGGAGATTGATGTCAACCCAACGTTGGGTTTTGACGTCAACCCGATTTTCATTTCCAACCAAAATTCAAGGTCTATCCAACGTTGGAGCTTGACATCCACCCAACGTTGGGTTTTGACGTCAACCCGATTTTCATTTCCAACCAAGCTCCAACGTCTGTCTAACGTTGGAGATTGATGTCAAGCCAACGTTGGGTTTTGACGTCAACCTGATTTTCATTTCCAACCAAACTCCAACGCCTGTCTAACGTTGAAGATTGATGTCAAGTCAGCGTTGGGTTTTGACGTCAGCCCGATTTTCATTTCCAACCAAAATTCAAGGTCTATCCAACGTTGGAGCTTGACGTCCACTCAACGTTGGGTTTTGACGTCAACCCAATTTTCATTTCCAACCAAAGTCCAACGCCTGTCTAACGTTGGAGATTGATGTCAGGCCGACGTCGGGTTTTGACGTCAACCTGATTTTCATTTCCAACCAAACTCCAACGCCTGTCTAACGTTGGAGATTGATGTCAGGCCGACGTCGGGTTTTGACGTCAACCCGATTTTCATTTCCAACCAAACTCCAACGTCTGTCTAACGTTGGAGATTGATGTCAAGCCAGCGTTGGGTTTTGACGTCAACCCGATTTTCATTTCCAATCAAACTCCAACGTCTGCCCAACGTTAGAGATCAACGTCTTTCTGACGTCTGATTGACGTCCAGTGCCTGCAGGGAGGTGTATGTACAAGGGTTAAGAGGGCTACAGGTACACGGGGTGAATGTGGATTTGTAATGTATTTATTAGAATGAAGAAAGCTAAATTTATGTGGTGTGGATGTGGACATGTGGTGTATCTATGAATGTGGGCAGGGCGACAGATTTGCGGTATGAATGGGCAGTGTGTCTCTAAGCATGGAGAGAGAAAAATGTGTTGTGAATGTAGACGTGCAGTGTCTATGACTGTGTAGAAGACTACATGTATGCAGTGTGGATGTGGACATATTGTGTATCTATGAGATTCGACACGGCTACAGGTACATGATAGGTGGACTGCATGTGGAAGTGTGGTGTATCTCTGAGGTTGGAGAGGGCAATAGGAGTCTGGTGTGCATGTGGATGTGTGGTGTATCTATGAAAATGGAGAGGGCTACAGGGACACATTGAGGATGTGAATTTCTGGAGTATACATATGAGGGTGAAGAGGGTTATATGAGTACATGGTGTGGATTTGGATTTGTGGTGTATCTAAAAGGGTGAAAAGGGCTTTACAGATATGCGGCGTGGATGTCGATGTAAACTGTACCCATGAGCGTGGAGAGGGCTATAGGTACATTGTATGGATGTGAACATGTGCTGTATCTGTGAGTGGACAGGCCTACATGTATGCGGTGTGGATTTGGATGTACGGTGTATCTATGAGGGTGGAGAGAGTGACAGGAATGCGGTGTGCATGTGGATGTGTGATGTGTCTATGAGGATGTAGAGGGCCAAAGGTACACATTGTAGATGTGAGTTTGTGGTGCATTTATGAGGGTAATGAGGGGTATACAGGCACGCAGGGTGGATGTGGATTTGTGGTGTATTTAAAAGAGTGAGGAGGGCTATACAGCTACGTGGTGTAGATGTACTATTGAGGGTGGAGAGGGCTACAGCTATAAGGTCTGGATGTGGCTTTGTGGTGTATGTGGTGCATGTGGATATGCAGTGTATCTATGAGGTTGGAGAGAGCTACATGTATGCACTGTGGATGTGGACGTGCAGTGTTTCTACGAGGTTAGAGAGGGTACAGGTATGTATTGATGATGTGGATGTGTTGTTTATCTATGAGAGTGAGGAGGCTACAGGGACACCTTGTGGATACAGATGTGAGGTGTATGTATGTGAATGATGAGGGCAACAGGTGTAAGATGTGGATGTGGACAAGCTGTAAACCGGTGAGTGTGGACAGGGCTACACGTAGGCAGTGTGAATGTGGATGTGCAGTGTATCTGAGAAGGTGGAGAGGGCTACAAGTAAATGATGTGGATGCTGACGTGCTGTATCTCTGAGGGTGAAGAGAGCTACAGATATGCTGTGTGGATGTGGACGTATGGTGTGTCTATGAGGGTGGACAGGGGTAAATGTACAGTGTGGATGTGGACATGCGGTGTATCTGTGAAGGTGGAAGGGCTATAGGAACACAGTGTGCAGGTGTGCTGTATCTCTGAGGGTGAAGAGAGCTACAGGTATGCTGTGTGGATGTGGACGTATGGTGTGTCTATGAGGGTGGACAGGGGTAAATGTACAGTGTGGATGTGGACATGCGGTGTATCTGTGAAGGTGGAAGGGCTATAGGAACACAGTGTGCAGGTGTGGTGTATCTCTGAGGGTGAAGAGAGCTACAGGTATGCTGTGTGGATGTGGACGTATGGTGTGTCTATGAGGGTGGACAGGGGTAAATGTACAGTGTGGATGTGGACATGCGGTGTATCTGTGAAGGTGGAAGGGCTATAGGAACACAGTGTGCAGGTGTGGTGTATCTCTGAGGGTGGAGAGGGAAAAATGTACTTGATGTGGATGTAGACGTCCAGTGTATCTATCAGGCTGGAGAGGGCTACAAGAATGCAGTGTGGACACGTGATGTATCTATGATGACTGAGATGGTCACAGGTACATGGTGTGGATGTGGACATGCAGTGTGTCTGTGAGGGTGGACAGAGCTACACGTCTGCTGTGTGAATGTGGATGTGCAGTGTTGGATAGTGCTGAAGGTGCACTATGTGGATGTATACACGTGGTGTATCTATGAGGGTGAAGAGTGCTACAGGTACACAGTGTGGATGTCACACATACATATGCACACTGCATAACTGTAGCCCTTTTCATCCTAATAGACAGACCACATGTTCACATCCACAGTGCATACCTGTAACCCTGCTTACCCATAGATTCACCACATGTCTGCATCCACACTGCTGTTCACTCTGCTGACTCTGTACTGCAAAGGAGATGGTTGTTGACTTCTGAAGAGTGCGAGGTGACCACCTCCCACTGATCATCACTGGCTCTGCTGTGGAAATAATCAGGAGCTCTGTGTCCACATCACAGAGAACCTCACCTGGTCTCTCAACACCAACTCCATAGCCAAGAGAGCCCAGCAGCGCCTCTACTTCCTACGGAGACTGAAGAAAGCTCATCTCCCCCTCCATCCTCACCATGTTCTACAGGGGGACTGTGGAGAGCATCCTGAGCAGCTGCATCATCGCCTGGTTTGGGAATTGCGCCGCCTCCGACCGCAAGACCCTACAGCGCATAGTGAGGACAGCTGAGAAGATCATCGAGGTCTCTCTCCCCTCCATCATTGACTTCTGGACCACGCGCTGCATCCGCAAAGCCACCAGCATCGTAGATGACCCCATCCATCCCTCACACTGACTTTTCTCACTGCTGCCTTCTGGCAGAAGGTATCAGAGCATCTGTGCCATCACTGCCAGACTCTGCAACAGCTTTGTTCCTCAAGCAATCAGGTTTTTAAACTCGCAAGGACTGAACTGAAAACCCACTCACACACCTATTTTGATGATCTGGAACATTGCTGCTAACACTGTGTTTTACTCATATACTGTGTATATTTCTACCTCAGTAACTGCTGTGCTCACATATGTTATCTGACTGTGTATACTCGCATATCACAGCAGGTTACATATCTTTGCACTTTATTCCACAACCCTACCTCATGCTCAGAAATGAGTGCTGTGTTGGCGCTGCACTGTCCTGTCTGTTTACTAATGTCTGATTTATTTATTGTATTTATTATACTGTTTCTAGTTTAATTTTTTGCACACTTCCGTCTGCACATTTACACTTTGTACTGTCTATTTTGTTCCATGTTGCACTATGTTGTTCCTTGGAGGAACGTAATTTCGCTCCACTGTGTACTTGTACATAGATGGAATGACAATAAAACCCTCTTGTCTTGACTTGCTTAAGTGGTGAGTTATTCTGTAATGAGACAGAACTGATCAGACACTCGTGGATAAATTTAGGAAAGTTTGCTTTACTAGTAGAAATGTGATCCAAACTCATAGTCAGAAAACAGGCAGAGGTCAAATCCAAACAAGCCAAAAACACAAAGGGGCAAACATAACAAAAACAGGCAAACGCAATCAGCCAACCATGTCACACTCAGCTGCAAACCACTCCAGTGCACGTTGGAGGTGTCCATGCAATGAAGCCAAAAGGACATCATCTGCAAAAAGCAGAGATGCTGCCTTATGGACCCCACACTTAATGGCCTCCTGACCTCAGCTATGCCGTGACACCCAGTCCATGATTATTACAAACAGGAAAAAGGCAATGCAAACCTTTTTGGATTAAAACAACCACACTGAATGAGCTTGACTTAATACAGAGTACACAACACCTCATACTCCCTGTAGTTGCTGTAGTGCCCTCGAGTTAAATCACGAACACCAGGCGTTCTTTGAGTTACAAGCATTTAATTTGCATGTCTGTGCAATCAGAATGCCATGAAAACTAGATAAATAAATACATAAATCATAAAATGAGTCTTACGCAATACAGCAACATTCGGATAGAAGATAATCATTAAAATCTCACATTCTAACACAAATATAGCTCTAATAATCCATTAAACCGAAGGCTATAAGCCCTTAAACTTATGAATAATTAGCTTGTTGAACATTCATGCCTACCTCACTGGCCACATTAACTCATAGAGGGAAATGTAGAAAACTTCAAGCTTTACAAGTCTTCACTTAAATTCAGTCTTCATGAACTGTAATATACAGCAACATAACGTAAAATATCACTGGTGATTTCCCTTATGAACTTGATATGTAAAAGATTTAAATAAGAATATTTGTGAGACTTGGAACAAAGTGTGGATGGGTCTCTCTATATAGGTTAACTTGGTAAGTTGCTTTCCTTGGTCATCTAGCGCTGAATCACTGACCAGCAATTGTAACCTTCACACAAGTCCATTTTCACCAGGGTACACTTTGGAAACCTTGGCTAGCTTCCATTGATTCTGTGGAGCATTATTGTCTTGTATAATAACTATATGATTGATCTTCGCATTTCTGCGTGTTGAATGCTACTTTTATCTCTATTGCAGACTTAACAGATATTCCTTCTTCCATCTAGACCAAAATTCATTGGCTAAATGTTGCACTCTATGCCATCTTTTGCGGAGGTAAAGATCTTCCTTTACAAGCTCTCCAGGTGGTGGAAGCAGTATTGACAAGTTCATCACCAGGGTATGATTGGTCGTAAGAGGTTGTGGCCCAGATGGATCATTGAGTAGGTGCACTGTTAAAGGTCTGCTGTTTATGATTGCCATGACTTCGTAGAGGTAGGTTTGCAAAGATGAGCTATCAAATTTTTGGGCTGACTGATTCAGAATGGATGTCAACACACTTCTTATTGTCCTGATTTGCCTTTCCCAGGCTCCACCCATATGACTAGCAGATGGAGTGTTCATGAGAAATTCACAGGCTAGTTGCTTTAGGCATTGTTGGCCCATCTCTTTTACAGCTTCCAGGAACTCACGTCTCACACCAACAAAGTTAGTGCTCTGGTCAGACCGAAGTTGTCGAATGTTTCCATGGAGGGCAATGAAGGCACGAAGAGTGTTAATAAAGGCATCACTTGTCAAGTCATTGATTAATTCTATGTGCACAGCACGAGAACACAAACAGGTAAATAGCAACCCACAGCGCTTCAGCTCCCTTCTTCCTTCATTGATATAGAATGGACCGAAACAGTCCATCCCACAATAGGTGAAGGGAGGGTTTGTCTCCATGCATTCAGGAGGTAAGTCTGCCATTCTTTGATCTTCTGTGCATCTCTAAACATTCTGCACTTGACACACTTATGGATGTAAGACGACACAGCATGACTACATCCGAGCTTTGGACAATGCATATGATGGTGAGTTCTGCATTCCTTCTTTTTTCGAGGCTTGTGGCCTCGTTGCTTATGAGCCTGACAATGGCTCTGACTAGACTCATCCAATTGGAGAACTTCAGGAAGCGATCGAGCATTGAACTTTCTGTCGTTAGAGTTTTGTATACAAAGACACTGCGAACTTCTGGGTCATTGGCTGCAATGTCTCCCACCTTAATATTCCTGCTGGGAAACTCGTCACACCAGAGAAAGTCTGGACCTGTAAACCTGTTGGAGGCAACGAGCTCTTTCACCTTGAGCCCCCTTGACGCGTGGTCTGCAGGATTTTCTTCTGAGGTCACATGTCTCCATTGATTTGGACTTGTACTTTCCTTGATACGCTGAATGCAATTTGCCACAAATACATGAAATCGTCTTGCATCGTTATTAACATATACCAGAACGACCCTTGAATCTGTCCAGAAGAATTCCTGGGTGTTCTCCATTTCCAACTCTTTTTTGAGCAGGTTACTTGAACGGCAACAACTGCCACTGGCAGCTCAAGTCTCAGTACTGTGGTGACCTGGCCTTGCCCATCACTAAAGAACGGTGGATTTGTCTTTATTCACTGATTGCTCTTAGAACTTTGTACCTCTGAACTTCTTTGAGGCTTGCTGGCAGATAACATTGCTGAATCTTGATGTCAGCCAGGTTCTGTAAGTCCAAGAACCATTATTCCCATTGTGGATGAAAATCATCAGACAGCAGTTCATCCCATCCGACCCTGTCCTGGCCCATTTGTTGAAGTATCTGCTTCCCTATTAGAATAAAGGGTGCTACCAACCCAAGTGAGTCATAGATGGAGGCTACAGTGGGCAAGATTCCTCTTCTGGAAAATGGGCGTATGCTTACAACTATGGTGAATCTGAGCTGATCTGAAACAATGCACCAATCTTAGGTAATCTTGATCTCTGCTTTTACATGGAATTGATTGAACATGTGCTCAATGTCACACATTATTGCTATTGGACCCTTACGAAATTGTCAGAGAACACCTAACAAAGTGTTCGTAAATTCTGGCCCAGTAAGCAAATGGTTATTCAGTGACACACCTTGAAACTTTGCTGAGCAGTCGAACACGACCCGTATTTTGCTGGTTTTTGCGGGTGACACACCCCATGGTGAGGGATGTATCAGGCTGGGCTCTTGTTAATTTCCTCACCTGGAACTCTTTCGGCATCTCCACAAGCTATTGTTTCCTTCATGAAGGCTACATAATCCTTATGATATTTGCTTGTTTTTCTCAAATCTCCTTCTCAATCACTTAAGACGGTGATTCGCACATCTCCTATTGTCTGGCAGACTTGGCCTGTCTTCCTTAAATGGCAGAGACATTTCACAGTGACAATCTCTTTGCCATTCTCTGCCATTATTGATATGAAGTGCAGATCTTCTTCAGATAAATTAGCATCCCCCGTGGCTCTAAAACTGAAGTCCGATTCGAGCACCCTTATCACATCTGATGGAGTGACTAATTCCTTGACGTGTATTCGACATATGTACCAAACTTCATTTGTTAAATTGGCATGTGCCTGAAGATTTGGTGTCACATGTCTCACAACAATCTGGTGGCTGCTTCCAATTGTATTACCATAGTCAACACAGGGATTGACATAGCCGACTATAATCCAGCCAAGGTCTGTCCTCTGAGCAAATGGCTCACTGTCCTTGCCTGACACAACTTCCCGTGGTAGCTGGGCTTGCGAACAATTGTAACCTATGAGTTCAATGTCACATTCAATCAAAGGAGCCATCTCTTCAGCAAGGTGCTCTAGGTGAGGCCATGCTCTTGCTGTCTTGGCTGTAGGAATGTGACTTGGCAGGAATAAACACTCTTGAATAGGTTACTGGGAGAGCGATCTTCTTTGATTTACAAAAGCCTCTGACCTGTAGTCCAGTTAACTTCTGACTTGAAATTATTGTATTTCTGGATGACAATGTGGAGAGTTTTAACTGCACAGGATCTTTCTGCGTTTACAGAATGTCTGCCTTTTCTTGCAGGATGAAAGTCATATCACTTTGGTTGTCCCAAAGGAATATACAGCAACATAATGTAAAATTCCTCTTAAGGCTTCAGATGTGCTTTGCTTCTTATCGTAATGTATAGAGTGCACCAATTTAAAGAGTTCAACCCAAATCTATGATACAAAAATATTGGTTCTTCTAAGGCTTATACAAGTGCCTTTACATGAAGGTTATGTACTAATATTTATGTCAACTAACAGAATTAAATTATGAACTCAAACTGCACAACTGACTTTGACAGCAGTTACACTACCAGAGAATATCATAGCTTTCTCCAAGTCGACAAAACACATGTCGGCTGGGTTGGCAAATTCCTATGCCCCCTCAACAATCCATACAAGGGTGAAAATCTGGTCCATTGTTCCACAGCTGGGACGTAATCTGCATTGTTCTTCTTCAATCCAAGTTTCAATTATTGTTGGAGTCTCCTTTCCAGTAACTTGGCATAAACTTTCTCAGGGAGGCTCAGCAGTGTGATACCCTGGTAACTTGCACACACACTCTGGTCCCCTTTCTTAAATATAGGGACCACCACCCCGGTTTGCCAGTCCAAGGGCAATGTTTCCGAGGTCCATGCAACATTGCAGAGGCACATCAGCCATGACCGCACCAAAACATCTCATCCATTCCCAGTGCCTTGCCACCAAGGAGCTGGTCAATTACCTCAGTGATCTCCACTAAAGAAATGGAGTCTGACACCCATGAGGGAGGCATGTCTATCGGGTTTAGGAGTTCATCAAAGTGCTACTTCCACAGACCAATAATATCTTCATTCACAGTCAGAGTTTCTCCACCTTTGCTGAATACAGCTTGAGTGAATTCACCCCAACCATTTGAGATATGAGCCAGTTGCCCACAACCACTTTGAAGCCAACCAAAAGTCTTTTTCCATGGCCTCTCCAAACTCCTCCCATGTGCCAGATTTTGCTGCCACTGCTGCTGCCTTTTTTGCCCATCTGCTGAGTTGGGAGTTCTCTAGGCTGGCCTCTTTCTTCAGGTTGACAGCCTCCCTCACCATCAGTGTCCACCAGAGGGTTCTTGGGTTGCCACCCTGACAATCTTTTGGCCACAGCACACATGAAATAATGATGGCACACATAGACACAACACTTGTGTAGACAAATTCCTAAAACATGTTAATACATGTGGTTAATAAAAGATAAGCTAATAATAAAACACAGTAACAATTAATAACTGGTTTAATTGGAATTATACAGTCAATAAGGTGAGATCTTGGCCAATATCTTACTGTAACAGACTGATCTGTAATCTATTTGAGCAGTGAATGTTCCTTTGATGGTGCAGAGGTCAGAGGAGCACTGAAAAGAGATCAGAAAAAAGTAAAGAAAGAGTGGCTGATCTACCGTTCACTCTTGTGTCTGTGTGGTTTCTTGTTTAATGAATAATTACTATTCACTATGGCCAAAGCACCAAGAAACTTGGTTACACTGGTTGCAGCAGTACACATGAACTTCTGTGTGTAGTTTTTATTTCTGCTTTTGTTTATTTACAGGTTAACTTTTTCAGATGATCTTTAGAAAAAAAGAGTGTCCCCATAGAAGTTTTCTCTTTAACTTTTGACAGTGGATGAATCCTGATCCATACCAGATCACCCTCTTGAAAATGTCCTTGATCAAAATTTGGGTGATTTGAGGTGCTCTTGCCATTCTTAAAGGGGATATTTCAATCCATTTACTGCAGTAGTCAATGATTACCAACAAATACTCATGATGTCAACACCAAGCATGTAACCGGGCTCTAGCACAGGAGTAGATTGAAGATGACCAGGTAATTTTGTCACTCTGGGCTTGTACTTTTGACAAGTAAGGCACTCTTTACAGTGGTTCCAGACATCTTTGTGTATGGTGGGCCAATACACTATTTCAAGAAGTCTTAAAAGTGTCTTAAGTCTCCCTAAATGTCCACACAATGGCTTGTCATGTGCATATTCAAGGAGTGCCTTCCTCAGTTTGCTGGGAATAACTAGTTGTATGGTATGACCTCTGTTCATCCTAGATACATACTGAAACACGCACCCATTTTGCACAGAATAGTGGATACGATCTTTGTTGACAGCTTGATATTCTTCTTTCTTCATTAACTCCTTTACTTCAAGATCATTTTGTTGAGCATCTGTAATATCGGTCCATTCCACAGTTAGGTCACCTGTTACAGGGATTTATTTGCACACAGCAGTTTGGCCAACACTGTTCTCTTCACCGTAGGTGCATGACAAAGCATCAGGTGTTACGTGACTATATATGACCTTAAAATCAAAACTCTGCAATCGAATAGTCCACGTTGTGAGTCTAGCAGTCAGAATCAGGTGGTTAAAGACCCAAATTAAGGCAGAATGATTGGTGACTACTTCGAAGTGTGTGCCTTCCAGATATGGTGTCCATTTTTCAACTGCCCACACCTCTGCCAGACACTCTTTCTCTGAAACAGAATAGACTTTTCTGCTCCCATGAACAACCTAGAAGCATAGGCTATTACTCTCTATTCACCATCCTTTTCCTGGACAAGAACAGCTCCAATGCCAGAACTGGTGTTGATGCCAAAGATGCTTTGATTTTTTCGATGCTTCTTGACATTCATTACTCCAATGCCATCTTACCCCTTTGCATTTTAATACATGAAGTGGAGCTGCTATCAAGGATAGATGGGGTATGTACTGGCGGTACCATCCAGCAAAGCCAAGAAATCTTTGAACTTCTTTTTGTTTTTTGGAACTGGAAATTCACAGACTGCTCTTACTTTGTCTGGATCTGTTGCAATCCCATCACTGGAAATGACATGTCCCAGTAAGTTTAAAGTTTTTTCTTGATGTTACACTTGTAACACTATTCCTATTTATTGCAAGCGAATCCTTAATGTTTTCAAATATCTGAAATAAACTGCATCCAACACCCAAGGAATTCCTAACTGGAGAGTTTACAAACACCTTTCAAAAGGTCGGGGCGGTGTAATTTCCCCCTTGCTTCAGACCCACCACGCATACCTTATTCAATCATGCTTGATTTTGTTTTTAATGCAAAATATTTCAACATTACCCCAAACCTCTAGTTTCTCTAGACCAATATCTACCCACACCCCATATCACCACATTAACACTGATGCATACAAATTCAGGATTCAACATACACCTCGGCTAAAAGTTTGTTTTGTTTCATCATTTCTTTATATAAACAAAGTTCAAAATGTCCAATCCATCATCAGCAAAGCATGGGGCAGCAGAGAGCGAGAGAGCACATGAGCGAGAGAGAGTCTGGGAGATACAGCGTCTCCCCTTTAAACCCAGTAGCTCACCGCCCGTTCTCAACATGAAGCAACGGAATTCCTTGAAACAAGAAGCTCTGTTTTAGTGTTAAGACCATGATAATCTACATCAAAGTGCAAACCTCCATCTTTCTTTGGCACAAGTATGACAGGTGATGACCATGGGGATGTAGAAGGCTGAATAATTCCTTTTCCTAATATTTCCTCTACAGTCTGGTCAATGACCTGTTGCCTGACCATGGGTACTCTGTATGCCTTCTTTCTCACAGGAAGCTCATCAGTTGTGACAATATGATGTTCGATGACATCAGCATGCCCAATGGCATCAGTACATACAGTTGGCCAATCATATAATAGACCTTCCAGCTGGGGTCTGAGCATGTCACACACCTCAGCTGAGTATGTCAGCCTCTGGATATGTCCTAGAGTCTCTTTTGATACAGCAGGGATTGGTTGAGCAATACACAAGTATAAACCCGGACTCTCTGTGTGTGTTTCTGAATGTTCGAACAGAACTCTTGCCTTTTTTCCATCTTCAGAAGGCAGACTGCAGATAGTGGTACTAAAATCAATGATCATCCCCGTATTTATTAAAAAGTCTAAGCCCAAAAGGACAGGGAAAGCAAGATCAGCATCAGATAGAATATATAATTGCAGTTGATAGGTTTGCCCCTTCAGCCTGCATTTCCATTCGGTGGTACCTAAAGCTCTCTGAGTTTGTCCATTGGCTGTTTTGAAGGTTTTTCCTTTGCAAGGAAGGTTTCCAGACTTCTGATGGATCTGTAAGCTTTTTCCACCCCAATTCTTGAATGAGAGAATGTGTGCTATTCATGTCTACAATTGCCTGAGTATAATGGGATTTTATCAGAAGAGGTAGGGAAATGGAGGTAGGCCAGATATTTTTCTGCTGAGGATGTACTGTAGCATATTGGTTGGGTGCCTTTACTATGCCCTGTTTTTTCTTGCGATTATCCTAGGCATTGGCTTTAGACTCGTACATTTTAGCTTGGCTAAGGTCTTGCTCTATCAGAGTCCCAATCCGCACCACCTCTTCAACATTTTTAACATTTCCTCTTAGCAAACTGGCCAATCTAGGATTACAGTTCCTAAGCAAACCTTGTAGTATTTCCCTTTCCATCATTCCTTTCTTCCAATGAATACGTAACACTCTGTATTGGTAGGCAAAGTCCTGAATGCTTTCATGTATTCCTTGCTTTCTTTCTACAGTCCTTCTTTCTGCTTCAGCTTCGTAGTCTTCTGAAGGAAAAGAGTGCAAAAGAGATGTTTTGAATTGTGCCCAGGTTTTTACTGCTTTCCTTTCAGCCAACCACCAATCCTTTGCAATTCCAGTTAACACCGATGTTAGAGTTGCAAGAATTTCAGAGTCAGACAACGGATGTACAGCTAAGAATTCCTCACATTTTTTGATGTAGGATACTAGATCTTGCTTTTCTCCTTGTCCACTGAAATGTTGAAACTCTGTGCGAATAGGTGGTTTACTTGGTAATACTGACACATTCTCACAACGGCTAACTTGCTGTGGCCAGTTTTCTGCGAGATAGATAATATCTATAACCTGGGATGAAAGACGCAGTGCAATAATGACTGTACAAGGAGGCTCAGGTAACGGCATATAATGACAATACTGCCTAAATATCTGCAGATGTTGGTACCAAAATAAAGTGTCCAGGTGTGGAGTGTCCAGATGTGCAAGATGCGCAGTAAGGTGTGCAGAAAGTGCAATATGTGCAGTAAGATGTCCATATGTGCAGATGGATAAAATGAAACCGAAAATTTAAAACCTATGATTTATAGCATGAGATATGAAACCTATGATTTATGATTTAACATGAGATCCAGATTCAGTTCTCATCTCTCCTCTTCCCTCTTCTCTCTTCTCGTCTGGCCTCCCTGGGAAGAGTTGAAGAGCCTGATGGCTCTGGGGACAAAGGATCTCCTGAGTCTGTAGGTTGAGCAGCTCTGTGACAGTAACCTGCCACTAAACATGCTCCTCTTGTCTGTGATGATGGTGATGACAGTAAGCAGCGGGTGGCCATCATCCTCCTTAATGGAGAGCAGTTTGTGCAGAGTCCTTGTCTCAGCCACCTTGACCACAGAGTCCAGTTCCACACTGACCACTGACCCTGCTCGCCTGACCAGCTTGTCCAGTCGCATTCTGTCTCTCTTTTTCATGCTTCCGCCCCAGCACACCACAGCATAAAAAAGACAGCTGGCAACCATGGTCTGATAGAACATCTGCAGGAGCTTCCTACAGATGTTAAAGGACCTCAGCCTCTTCAGGAAATAGAGCCGGCTTTGCCCCTTCCTGTACAGGATGTCTGGGTTGGCTGACCAGTCCAACCTATCATCCAGTTGCAGTCCGAGATACCTGTAGGTCATGACCCTCTCTACTTCAACCCCCCCAAAAGAGATTGGCTGTGTGGGTGGCCTGTCCCTGCGAAAGTCCACCACCATCTCCTTGGTCTTAGAAGAGTTCAGAAGCAGGTTGTTCCACAGCACCACTCCACAAAGTCCTTCACCAGGGTCTTGTACTCCTCCTCCTGCCCTCCCCTTACACATGCCACGATGGCTGTATCATCTGAAAACTTATGCATGTGGCACGTCTCAGAGTTGTACTGAAAGTCTGAGGTGTACAATGTGAAGAGAAAGGGGGAAAGCACAGTCCGTTGTGGTGCTCCAGTGCTGCTGACTACAGTCTCTGATGTGCAGTCCTTTAGCCTGACATACTGAGGTCTGCCAGTGAGGTAGTCAGTAATCCAGAAGACCAGGTGTGGATCAACTTGCATCCTTGCCAGCTTATCTCTCAGTTGGAAGGGCTGAATGGTATTAAAGGCACTGGAAAAATCAAAGAACATGACTCTTACAGTGCAACTACCCTAGGCCAGATAAGAATGGGCCTGATGAAGAAAGTTTAGCATGGCATCCTCTACCCCCACTTTCTCCCTGCTTTTGGTGTTGAAGCAGCAGTGGTGTGGACTTGAAGCATGGACTCAATATGTCTATCTCTATGCCTCAAACAGTCGACCATTGCCTGTTCCATATCTTTTATATTTAACTCTAGCAAGCGCTTTACTTTATTACACTCCCTTTTCAGGAGATACTGCTATTGCTCCTGTGCTGCTTGACAAGACCTTCTATTTCAGAACACCATTCATTTACTTTAACCTCCGCGTTAGTTTGGTTTAAGTTGTTACATTAGCTTGTAATGCTTGTATTCTTTCAGGAATATCAGTAGCCTATCAGTATTCTCTTCCTCTTCTATACCTTCTACTACCCCTACATCATCTTCTTCTGCCTCCTGAAAAGACTGTTCATCTAAATACATTTGACTGAAAGTCTGCATTAGTTCACTAAGGTGCTCTATAGGTTATCTGCATGTAACAATTGGTCCTACAGTAAAATCTAGATCTGGTTCAGGATCACCCATTGTACCTTGTTAATAATCTGCCATGACTGTATAAAAACCAAACCCAAGTTACCTATATGACAACAAAGCTGTATACTCTTACTATTATTGGGTATAAATACACACAAAGCACCTAGGTCCCTGTTTGGGCACCAATCTGTAACAAACCTCTTTGTAAAAGGGTCTGATTACTTTATCTGAAGGGGACTCTAATCCAGCAGCTTGTAACTTTGCACAGAATGGAACCACAGACTTGCAGCGTTGTATTTGTGTAGTCTTTTGAGTGAGATCAGTCCTTTGTTTTTTTCAAGCAGAGACTTAAACCCTGATTCAGATTCAAAGACAGTTCTTACTCAAAAGACTACACAAAGGGTAACAGGACAGGTCCATTTATGGAGAGATATTAGTGAGTTAATAGTGCAGCAACTGATTAGCAAAATGCTTATGCAAACAGAGAAGTTTAGAGTCTAGTTTTAAATGTAGAGAGTTTGTCTGAGTCCTTAACAGAGGTGATGATTCCACAATTTTGGGGCTCTGAGGAAAATGCTCGACCCCCTACTGTGGTTTTCTAACTCTAGGAACTGTCAGCAGGCTGTTATTTTGTACGTGTGGGTTCATATGACTGAATTAATTCACTAAGATGCTGTGGGGCCATTTAATGATTCATACGTTAAAAGGAGGATCTTATACTGTACACCACATTTAACAGGTAGCCAGTGTAATGACGACAGAATTGAGGATATATGTGTAGGCCATGGGTGGTGCCTCCGCCCAGTAGGGGTTATATGTAACACTTTATCTAGGAAGACTGAGTAAGTGACATTGGAATAGTGCAATACTAGTGTATATATTGTATATGTGTATATTCAGACTCTGTGTATATATATTTCTTTTTCACTCACTGAAAGATTTTCACTCACTTTCCACCTGTGTTAATGTGATGTGACAATGTGATTTTATTGTGATTTTAATTTGATTTGATTTGACATGTTAAAGAACACAGGTAATGTTTGCCTTTAATATCTGAATATGACCCAATGTGTGAAGAAACTACAATCGACAATGAAAGAAAAGGAACAAAAGAAAGAAAGAAAAGAAAACCACATTCAGAATACATATTTGTCGCTGGTCTAAACTCATTACAATGAAATGGTTGTCTCTGTCTGTTATCAAAGTTATACACTACATATTTCTAGCACTTAATAGTAGAAAAAGATACAGGTAATATTTAGGTAATACACAACAATAAGATTGATAAAACAAGTAGTATTGCTTACAGATTATATAAATGTTGATAATCAAGCAGACAACGCAGCATGTTTTCTTGGGTTCTTTATAAGCACATGTCCTTACGGTGGTGGTGTGTTGTGCTTCATTATCACCACTTGGGGTGTTGTGGCTCCATATCTATTTGTCAATAAAATCTAAAAAGGCTAACTTTGTTATAGATTCTCATAACAACCTTGTTTTTGGTGTCTCCAGACTTTTTGAAATGAACCCCGTTGAATGGTGGCAATTCTATATTGGTGCACCCTTTAGAAACTTAATTTCTTGTAACTCACAAGTTTGGTTAAAAGTTTGGTGAGGTCTGTAGCTGGATTCCAGGCAGGGATTTATAGCTGCCTGGTATGCCATATGGAGCAAAGGGGGTTGCTAACCTGCCACAAAGTCCAGACTCTCAAGGTAACGTCCTTTTAAGCTATAAAACTTGTTGGCAACTTAATCCTGTTTTATGGCTTTTACCTCAGACTTTGTGGAGCCTAAGCTTTTTGAGTAATGAGTTTGAGTAATATGCAGAGTTCTTGTAAACAGGAGTGACTTTGGGTCAACCAGATGGTGGTGTTCACTACAAAGTGATTATCGGGGCTTCAGGAATTCTCTGGATCACGGTAGCAACCTGAAGTGTAAAGCGTAAGCTCGACATGTATTAGTCAGACCTAGACAGGTGAGATGCCACTACTCGTAGATTAATGTAGAAATAGAGATAGACAGCAATTACCAAAAAAGGAATATTTATTTTAAAAAAATGAATTATAAGTGCTTGTTCTCTTAGTTTCAGCTTACTTTTCTTTTCGGGAAAAAGAACAATAAAACTGTGCAATCAATACCCAAATATGAGGTAACAAGTGGCAATGACCATATAAAACTTGTGGATTCAGTCTGTTATACAGTAATATCCTTTCCCTCTTTTCAAAATGAGACAAAATTCAAATAGCAAACAAAACTGTCTGAATTAACCATAAAGAGCTTACGAGTTAGAAAAACAAAAAACCTCTTTCACCCTTTTAGCTTGTAAAATGATTTGAATTAAGACAAAGGAATGAACAGTTCCTCTTCTTAACAGTCATTGATGCTGGAAGATGTCTTGGCATGGTAGGAAGATCTCCTAAGCAGAGCTGAAGAGAGTAAAGTGCATTACCTGTCCGCATTACACACACAGAAAATAGCGCCCGCTGCAACTCGCTTCTCTTTCAGTCCCAAGTAGCTGCTCGTGGGATGTTCTCAAAGCACCCAAACCTCCTCAATACCCCAGAACGAAACAGTAGAAAAATGAACAGTCCACTAGAGCTTAAAAATGCTCAAGAAAAACCCTTCAAAAAAACGCTGAGCTCAGTTTTAAACTCAGAGCGAAACACGCTGACTTTGCAATGAAATGTTAATCTGGATCAGTGCTACACACTGAAGAGTCTGTTTTCTGTTTTCTGTTCATTAACTCTTGTTTTTATCATCTATGGATATAATCTTCTGTGTAAAGTGTTATTATTAAAGACTCCATTTATACTGACAGGGCTGTGACCTCACTCACTGCAGAAGTGTGGATCAACTGAACATTAAAAAGGAACTGTAACTGAAAAATATTCTGTATTAAAGATTAACTTTCAATTATGGGAGATAATCTACATTCCTTCAAGGTGTGTGAAGTTGAAAAGCTGCAAATTCTACCAGTCTGACTACATTTCTGAACAGGTCACACGTTTGTGTTTGCTCATTCACTAATTGTTATTTTTGCTTTTTTATCTTGTTATTAATCTTTCAAGTTACTTTCTTTAACTGAATATTTATTATGTAAATGACACTGACAAAATGCCGGCCGCAGACCGAGCTTCATGAGTGGAAAACTTTTTTTTGGAAGCAGCCTTTTTAATGATACACCTGTGTTAATAATTGTAATATACAGACCTTCAAAGCAAAATTGTAAAAGTCAGAAATTGCTGAATTGTTATCAGTTGTGTCGACAAACTATGATAAGGTTCTTCTGTCTGGGGACTTTAAATTACATATCGATAGTCCTTCAGATAGTAGTGCAATGGAATTCAATAGACTTCTAGAGACATTTGATTTTAAGCAACATGTGGGCAGCTCTACCCACCAGCTAGGTCACATCCTGGATCTGGTCATCACTAAAGGTTTAAACACAAATGTGTCTCAAATCTCTGATGTTTTCTTATAAGATCACTTCTGTATTTTCTTTAAAATCAATTGAGAAGTAAAGAAGAAAGTTCCTGAAAGTTACTTTAAAAAAACGTTACATTGACTCAGAAACATTTGAGAAGTTTAAGACCATTTATAATAGTTCAGCGAATACAGATCTGACTCTATCCTGTAATGATCTAGTCTCCGATCTAAGTGCTAGATTACAGGAACCATCTCGCCCCAGTAAAAAGGAAGAAAAGCTCGCGCACTCTTGAAAATCCATGGATGAATGCAGAAATTTCATCCACCATGGCGTCCTCCCAGGAACGCGCCCTCCAGACCCTGAGCGCAGAGTTGGCCTGGCTGGATCGGCAGATCACCGCCCTACTGAAGAAGCAGGACGAGCTCCTTCGGCAGAAGTCGAAGCTCGAAGCCGCCCGGGAAGATTCCCCCTCGGTGGTGGCGCCAGCGTCGTCTTTCCGCGCGCCGGGAGACGCCGTTCTCACGCCAGCCCCGCATGGTTCCTGGGAACGCCAGCGCCGCAGAGGGCCCTGCAGACCCACACCGCATGGTCCCAGCCGATCTTCGCCTCCGGAAACCGTTTCGCCGCCCTCAGTACACCGCATACGCCCTCACCTACGTCCCGGGCCTCCTCGCCGCCGCCCGCCCCAGCGCCCCGGACCTCGTCGCCCGCCCCAGCGCCCCGGCGCTCTTCACAGGACTCCGTTTATGTTATTGGTAGTTCTGTTGTCCACCACGTTCAAGTAAAGGTTAGAAACACCCATGCCACTGTCTCCTGTTTTCCAGGTGCTCGTGTCTTAGATATAGCCAAGCGCCTCCCCTCGGCTCTCAGACGAAACGCCTTCGGGACCGTGGTGATCCATGTCGGGACCAACGACATCCTCGACCGTCGTAGCGAGGTCCTGAAGGAGCACTACCAGACACTACTGGACACCGCCAGGAAGAAGACGGACGCCAGGATCGTCATCTCCGGACCGCTACCCACCTACAGGAGGGGATCCGAGCGGTTCAGCAGGCTCTTCGCGCTGCAGTCCTGGCTCCGCGGATGGTGCGCCCTCAACGGCTTGACCTACGTGGACAACTGGGCCTCGTTTTGGGAACAGCCGGCGCTCTTCCGGAGGGACGGCCTCCACCCTAGTCAGGTAGGATCTGTTGTTCTCTCACGGAACATCGAGAGGGCCATCCGCTGACTACACAGCGAAGGCCACGTAAGTAGCGGCAAAGATAGAAACGCTACAGCTCATAATGCTAGTGTTAGCACTGAGAATAAGACGATTATTAGCACCAGTTCCGTCAGACCAGTTGCGTCACCTAGGTTCCACTGTATTGAGACTGTGTCTCTGCCCCGAATTAAATCTAAATCTAAACGTAGAATAACTCAATCAGCCCGTTTCGACAACCTGATCAATATTAAATCATATTCAGATGATAGCAGCAACACCTCAACTCTAAAATTTGGGTTACTCAATATAAGATCACTAAACTCAAAAGCAGTAATCATAAATGAATTTATAAGTGATCATAAATTTGACGTTTTTTGTCTTACTGAAACATGGGTTAGACAGGATGATTATTCAGCACTAAATGAAGCCACCCCTACAGGCTATAATTATGTACACAGCCCACGATTATCAGGCAAAGGAGGTGGATTATGTGTAATCTACCAGAATACCCTAGATATCAGTCAGAAACAATGTGACATCTTCACTTCTTTTGAGGTTCTCTCCATCAACGTTACTAATCCGGACACAAAAAAGAAGGCATTTTCATTATTTAATATTTATAGACCACCAGGACCCTACTCAGAATTTCTAAAAGAATTTAGTGATTTCGCTGCAAACCTAGCTGTGTGCAATGATAAAGTAATGATTGTAGGAGATTTTAATGTCCATTTTGAGAAGGCAGATGACCCACTAAAAAAGGCGTTTACTTCAATCCTAGACTCTGTTGGTATCACCCAAAATGTAACAGGGCCTACACACTACTGTAGTCACACTTTAGATCTAGTTCTGACACTCGGACTTAACATAGACAGGCTTAATATCCTACCCCAAACCTCAGTAATCTCCGACCATTACCTAATCTCTTATGAGCTACGTCTTAGCCATAATACATGTACATCCCCTCGCTATTCTGCAAAGCGCGCAATAAAACCATTTACCGCCCTAAAATTCATAGAAAACCTCCCAGTACTAACAACCCTAGTCTCCACTCCATCAGACCCAATGGAGCTAGATGTACTAACCGACTATTTAGAAAATACCTTCCGATCTACTTTAGAAAATGTGGCGCCACTAAAAATCAAAAGGATAAGACAGAAAAAGCTCGCCCCATGGTACGATGATAAAACCCGTACCTTAAAACAAACAGTACGGAAACTAGAGCGGAAATGGCGATCAACCAAGCTGGAAGTGTTCCACTTGGCCTGGAAGGACAGCCTTATAGAGTATAGAAATGCTTCCCAGAAATAGTTCCCAGAATTCAGAAGGTTTCATCTGGGGGAAGAGCCTTTTCTTATAAAGCCCCCAAACTCTGGAATGATCTTCCAGAAAATGTTCGGGACTCAGACTCAGTCGCAATATTCAAATCTAGGCTGAAAACTCATTTGTTTAGTTTAGCTTTTGGTAGCTAATGTTTCCCCTTGGATAAAGGCAGCAGATCCAGGGGTCCATGGACACAGGGAATTATAGTAAACTGAGACTGGTGCTGTCGTCCCGCCGCTCACACGCGATCACTCAGGTTTGTGGACGGTGGAGCGGAGGGATGCCAGATTGTCTCAGGGTGCTCCCGTATCTGTGGGCCCTTTTGGTTCTCTCCTTTTAGTTAAGCTGTTATAGTCAGATCTGCCGGAGTCGTTAGCCACACTCTGGAAATGTTTTACATACTACTATACATACACCCTATACAGAACTAAACTAACTCCATTTCCCTACCTTTCTTCCGAGAAAACGACTGCTCACCTGTCCGGCCGGACACTGCTGGATGATTGTTTGTAGAGCTCTCCGGCTACCCGCTTCAGACCAGTTACCCACAACCCAGTCACCGCCACCTGCCTTGGACTGGCTGCCCACTCTACACTGAAGTCTCCTAACTATTACTACTATTACTATTAATATTAGTAGAATAATAATTTTGTACGTAGTTTGACCAGAGGAGGATGGGTCCCCCCATGTGAGCCTTGGTTCCTCCCAAGGTTTCTTCCTCAACTGAGGGAGTTTTTCCTTGCCACTGTCGCCCCTGGCTTGCTCACCTGGAGGATTTACATTTCATGTTGAAACTTTGTTCTAAACGGATTTCTGTGAAGCTGCTTTGTGACAACATCAGTTGTAAAAAGCGCTATATAAATAAATTTGATTTTGATTTGATTTGAAATACGCCAGCTCAAGAGAAATTGTTGTAAATCAGATGCTTATGGAGTAAATCTAAATGCAGGTACATTATGATATTCTCAAAAAGCAGGTCTCAGTCTATAATAATGCTATGAAAATTGAGAATTTCCCTGTTGTGGGACTAATAAAAGATTATCTTATCTTATATCCAGACAGACAAAACTCTACGTCTCTCCAGTGTAATTAACAGACACAAAGATAATAACAAAATCCTTTTTTCCACCATAGATCAACCTAAAATAGGCCTAAAATAAAAAAAAAAATAGACCTGATATGACAGGTTGTAGCTCAGCTCACTGAAACAAGCTCCTATAATGATTCTGATAAGTAATGACTTCAGTAATGACATTGTTTTCTGTTATCAACTATGAGGAGCTCACAACTATTTTAAGCAAACTAAGTTCATCCACATGTGATCTTGACCCTGTTCCTACTTCATTCCTTAAGATGTTTTTAATTGTGTTCACAATGATGCTTTTCCTGTTGGAAATTGTTTTCTGTAATTTTCCAGATGCTTTTAAAACTGCCCTGGAAGCCCCTGTTAAAAAAGAGTAGCAATATACTGCAGCATCCTAACAAACACAACACAGAGATCAGATCAGTCCTGCTTTAAAAGAGCTGCACAAAAGAGCCAGCCTGTATCATTCAGGAGAGTTTTTAAGGCTCTGCTACTAGTCTAAATGACCTTAAAGCAACACTTACATCACAGAGTGTGTGTCTGTTTATGTTCCTGCATGTACTGACCTACAAATACCCTCTGTAAAACACAGAAAACATGGAGAGACTCTTTCAGTTATTCTGCCTCTAAACTGTAAAACTCAATTCGACCTTTTATTAGACAGTTGAGCTCAGAGCTCACTTTTAATAAACATCTGAAAACACAGCTCTTTAACTGAGACCTTCATTAAAACTCTACGACTCTTTAACTCAGAGCTTCATTAAAACTCTACGACTCTTTAACTCAGAGCTTCAGTAAAACTCTACGACTCTTTAACTCAGAGCTTCAGTAAAACTCTACGGCTCTTTAACTCAGAGCTTCAGTAAAACTCTACGACTCTTTAACTCAGACCTTCATTAAACTCTACGGCTCTTTAACTCAGACCTTCATTAAACTCTACGGCTCTTTAACTCAGACCTTCATTAAACTCTACGACTCTTTAACTCAGACCTTCAGTAAAACTCTACGACTCTTTAACTCAGAGCTTCAGTAAAACTCTACGACTCTTTAACTCAGACCTTCAGTAAAACTCTACGACACTTTAACTCAGAGCTTCATTAAACTCTACGACTCTTTAACTCAGACCTTCAGTAAAACTCTACGGCTCTTTAACTCAGAGCTTCAGTAAAACTCTACGACTCTTTAACTCAGACCTTCAGTAAAACTCTACGACTCTTTAACTCAGAGCTTCAGTAAAACTCTACGACTCTTTAACTCAGACCTTCAGTAAAACTCTACGACTCTTTAACTCAGAGCTTCAGTAAAACTCTACGTCTCTTTAACTCAGAGCTTCAGTAAAACTCTACGGCTCTTTAACTCAGAGCTTCAGTAAAACTCTACGACTCTTTAACTCAGAGCTTCAGTAAAACTCTACGACTCTTTAACTCAGAGCTTCAGTAAAACTCTACGACTCTTTAACTCAGAGCTTCAGTAAAACTCTACGACTCTTTAACTCAGAGCTTCAGTAAAACTCTACGACTCTTTAACTCAGAGCTTCAGTAAAACTCTACGACTCTTTAACTCAGACCTTCATTAAACTCTACGGCTCTTTAACTCAGAGCTTCAGTAAAACTCTACGACTCTTTAACTCAGAGCTTCATTAAACTCTACGGCTCTTTAACTCAGAGCTTCAGTAAAACTCTACGACTCTTTAACTCAGAGCTTCAGTAAAACTCTACGACTCTTTAACTCAGACATTCATTAAACTCTACGGCTCTTTAACTCAGAGCTTCAGTAAAACTCTACGGCTCTTTAACTCAGAGCTTCAGTAAAACTCTACGACTCTTTAACTCGGAGCTTCATTAAACTCTACGGCTCTTTAACTCAGAGCTTCAGTAAAACTCTACGACTCTTTAACTCGGAGCTTCAGTAAAACTCTACGACTCTTTAACTCGGAGCTTCAGTAAAACTCTACGACTCTTTAACTCGGAGCTTCAGTAAAACTCTACGACTCTTTAACTCGGAGCTTCAGTAAAACTCTACGACTCTTTAACTCGGAGCTTCAGTAAAACTCTACGACTCTTTAACTCGGAGCTTCAGTAAAACTCTACGGCTCTTTAACTCGGAGCTTCAGTAAAACTCTACGACTCTTTAACTCGGAGCTTCAGTAAAACTCTACGACTCTTTAACTCGGAGCTTCATTAAACTCTACGGCTCTTTGACTCAGAGCTTCATTAAACTCTACGGCTCTTTGACTCAGAGCTTCATTAAACTCTACGGCTCTTTAACTCAGAGCTTCATTAAACTCTACGACTCTTTAACTCGGAGCTTCAGTAAAACTCTACGACTCTTTAACTCGGAGCTTCAGTAAAACTCTACGACTCTTTAACTCGGAGCTTCATTAAACTCTACGGCTCTTTGACTCAGAGCTTCATTAAACTCTACGTCTCTTTAACTCAGAGCTTCATTAAACTCGACGACTCTTTAACTCGGAGCTTCAGTAAAACTCTACGACTCTTTAACTCAGAGCTTCATTAAACTCTACGGCTCTTTAACTCAGAGCTTCAGTAAAACTCTACGACTCTTTAACTCAGAGCTTCAGTAAAACTCTACGACTCTTTAACTCAGACATTCATTAAACTCTACGGCTCTTTAACTCAGAGCTTCAGTAAAACTCTACGGCTCTTTAACTCAGAGCTTCAGTAAAACTCTACGACTCTTTAACTCGGAGCTTCATTAAACTCTACGCTCTTTAACTCAGAGCTTCAGTAAAACTCTACGACTCTTTAACTCAGAGCTTCAGTAAAACTCTACGACTCTTTAACTCGGAGCTTCAGTAAAACTCTACGACTCTTTAACTCGGAGCTTCAGTAAAACTCTACGACTCTTTAACTCGGAGCTTCACTAAAACTCTACGACTCTTTAACTCGAGCTTCAGTAAAACTCTACGACTCTTTAACTCGGAGCTTCAGTAAAACTCTACGACTCTTTAACTCGGAGCTTCAGTAAAACTCTACGGCTCTTTAACTCAGAGCTTCAGTAAAACTCTACGACTCTTTAACTCGGAGCTTCAGTAAAACTCTACGACTCTTTAACTCGGAGCTTCATTAAACTCTACGGCTCTTTGACTCGGAGCTTCATTAAACTCTACGGCTCTTTGACTCAGAGCTTCATTAAACTCTACGGCTCTTTAACTCAGCGCTTCAGTAAAACTCTACGACTCTTTAACTCGGAGCTTCAGTAAAACTCTACGACTCTTTAACTCAGAGCTTCATTAAACTCTACGACTCTTTAACTCGGAGCTTCAGTAAAACTCTACGTCTCTTTAACTCAGAGCTTCATTAAACTCTACGACTCTTTAACTCGGAGCTTCAGTAAAACTCTACGACTCTTTGACTCAGAGCTTCATTAAACTCTACGGCTCTTTAACTCAGAGCTTCATTAAACTCGACGACTCTTTAACTCGGAGCTTCAGTAAAACTCTACGACTCTTTAACTCGGAGCTTCATTAAACTCGACGACTCTTTAACTCGGAGCTTCAGTAAAACTCTACGACTCTTTAACTCAGAGCTTCAGTAAAACTCTACGACTCTTTAACTCGGAGCTTCAGTAAAACTCTACGACTCTTTAACTCAGAGCTTCAATAAAATTCTACGACTCTTTAAATCGAAGCTTCAGTAAAACTCTACGACTCTTTAACTCGGAGCTTCAGTAAAACTCTACGACTCTTTAACTCGGAGCTTCAGTAAAACTCTATGACTCTTTAACTCGGAGCTTCAGTAAAACTCTACGTCTCTTTAACTCAGAGCTTCATTAAACTCGACGACTCTTTAACTCGGAGCTTCAGTAAAACTCTACGACTCTTTGACTCAGAGCTTCATTAAACTCTACGGCTCTTTAACTCAGAGCTTCATTAAACTCGACGACTCTTTAACTCGGAGCTTCAGTAAAACTCTACGTCTCTTTAACTCAGAGCTTCATTAAACTCGACGACTCTTTAACTCGGAGCTTCAGTAAAACTCTACGACTCTTTAACTCAGAGCTTCAGTAAAACTCTACGACTCTTTAACTCGGAGCTTCAGTAAAACTCTACGACTCTTTAACTCAGAGCTTCAATAAAATTCTACGACTCTTTAAATCGAAGCTTCAGTAAAACTCTACGACTCTTTAACTCGGAGCTTCAGTAAAACTCTACGACTCTTTAACTCGGAGCTTCAGTAAAACTCTATGACTCTTTAACTCGGAGCTTCACTAAAACTCTACGGCTCTTTAACTCGGAGCTTCAGTAAAACTCTACGACTCTTTAACTCGGAGCTTCAGTAAAACTCTACGACTCTTTAACTCGGAGCTTCAGTAAAACTCTACGGCTCTTTAACTCAGAGCTTCAGTAAAACTCTACGACTCTTTGACTCAGAGCTTCATTAAACTCTACGGCTCTTTAACTCAGCGCTTCAGTAAAACTCTACGACTCTTTAACTCGGAGCTTCAGTAAAACTCTACGACTCTTTGACTCAGAGCTTCATTAAACTCTACGGCTCTTTAACTCAGAGCTTCATTAAACTCGACGACTCTTTAACTCGGAGCTTCAGTAAAACTCTACGTCTCTTTAACTCAGAGCTTCATTAAACTCGACGACTCTTTAACTCGGAGCTTCAGTAAAACTCTACGACTCTTTGACTCAGAGCTTCATTAAACTCGACGACTCTTTAACTCGGAGCTTCAGTAAAACTCTACGACTCTTTGACTCAGAGCTTCATTAAACTCTACGGCTCTTTAACTCAGAGCTTCAGTAAAACTCTACGACTCTTTAACTCGGAGCTTCAGTAAAACTCTACGACTCTTTGACTCAGAGCTTCATTAAACTCTACGGCTCTTTAACTCAGAGCTTCATTAAACTCGACGACTCTTTAACTCGGAGCTTCAGTAAAACTCTACGTCTCTTTAACTCAGAGCTTCATTAAACTCTACGACTCTTTAACTCAGAGCTTCAGTAAAACTCTACGACTCTTTAACTCGGAGCTTCAGTAAAACTCTACGACTCTTTAACTCAGAGCTTCAATAAAATTCTACGACTCTTTAAATCGAAGCTTCAGTAAAACTCTACGACTCTTTAACTCAGAGCTTCAGTAAAACTCTACGACTCTTTAACTCAGAGCTTCAGTAAAACTCTACGACTCTTTAACTCAGAGCTTCATCAAACTCTACGACTCTTTAACTCAGAGCTTCAGTAAAACTCTACGACTCTTTAACTCAGAGCTTCAGTAAAACTCTACGACTCTTTAACTCAGAGCTTCGGTAAAACTCTACGACTCTTTAACTCGGAGGTTCGGTAAAACTCTACGACTCTTTAACTCGGAGCTTCAGTAAAACTCTACGACTCTTTAACTCAGACCTTCATTAAACTCTACATCTCTTTAACTCAGAGCTTCATTAAACTCTACGACTCTTTAACTCAGAGCTTCAGTAAAACTCTACGACTCTTTAACTCAGACCTTCATTAAACTCTACATCTCTTTAACTCAGAGCTTCATTAAACTCTACGACTCTTTAACTCAGAGCTTCATCAAACTCTACGACTCTTTAACTCAGAGCTTCAGTAAAACTCTACGACTCTTTAACTCAGAGCTTCAGTAAAACTCTACGACTCTTTAACTCAGAGCTTCGGTAAAACTCTACGACTCTTTAACTCGGAGGTTCGGTAAAACTCTACGGCTCTTTAACTCGGAGCTTCAGTAAAACTCTACGGCTCTTTAACTCGGAGCTTCAGTAAAACTCTACGACTCTTTAAATCAGAGCTTCAGTAAAACTCTACGGCTCTTTAACTCGGAGCTTCAGTAAAACTCTACGACTCTTTAACTCGGAGCTTCAGTAAAACTCTACGTCTCTTTAACTCAGAGCTTCATTAAACTCTACGACTCTTTAACTCGGAGCTTCAGTAAAACTCTACGACTTTTTAACTCAGAGCTTCAGGAAAACTCTACGACTTTTTAACTCAGAGCTTCAGTAAAACTCTACGACTTTTTAACTCAGAGCTTCAGTAAAACTCTACGACTCTTTAACTCAGAGCTTCAGCTCTGTACAGCTGTCTCACCCAGCAGCGCACTGTAACCATACCGCCCAGCTTCAGCTCTGTACGGCTGTTTCACCCAGCAGCGCACTGTAAACATACCGCCCAGCTTCAGCTCTGTACGGCTGTTTCACCCAGCAGCGCACTGTAACCATACAGCCCAGCTTCAGCTCTGTACGGCTGTTTCACCCAGCAGCGCACTGTAAACATACCGCCCAGCTTCAGCTCTGCACGGCTGTCTCACCCAGCAGCGCACTGTAACCATACCGCCCAGCTTCAGCTCTGTACGGCTGTTTCACCCAGCAGCGCACTGTAAACATACCGCCCAGCTTCAGCTCTGTACGGCTGTTTCACCCAGCAGCGCACTGTAACCATACAGCCCAGCTTCAGCTCTGTACAGCTGTCTCACCCAGCAGCGCACTGTAACCATACAGCCCAGCTTCAGCTCTGTACGGCTGTTTCACCCAGCAGCGCACTGTAACCATACCGCCCAGCTTCAGCTCTGTACAGCTGTCTCACCCAGCAGCGCACTGTAACCATACAGCCCAGCTTCAGCTCTGTACGGCTGTGTCACCCAGCAGTGCAGCCATGGACGCTCATAAGGTTTGGAGTATAGACAGGTGAGATACTGTGCTATGTGTGCAGCTGAATCAGTCAGTTGAAGCATTGAGGTAGCTGGAACAAATGAAAGGCTGCCTCAGAATTAAATCTAAGATTGATCACAGTGCAGCAGGGTCAGCACACTGAACAATACAACAATGAGACTGAACCCGTCAGTCTGTGTAGTTCAGAGAGGGTAGTAATGATCTTAATTTGCCCAGTTTCATTTACTCCAGTAACGTCTTGGTGGATTTGTACTTTCTAGAGTATTTTTAAAATATATTATTTGTGCTTTAGATTAATAATCTATGTTTTACTCGGCTACATTTTAGTCAGTAATATATAATGACCAGTTTGTTTTTTGTTTAAGTTCATTGTTATGCTTTGCTGTTATTGTTTTGCTGCATTTACCTCATGTGTTTTGTTTTAGATGTTTATCAGAAATCATCTGAAGCTGAGCAACTGGTGAGACTCAAGTTTTAATTTTTTAAATGAAACTATATGAATGTCAGACAGATGTTTAGATTTGGTGGATATTTCAAACAAATATATTTCATGAAGTATTTATTGTAATACAGAAGAGCAGAATGTTTAGGTAAAGCTGGGTTACAGTATTCAAATATCTGCGCTTTGTTCATTCAATTTATTAATATGTTATTTGCCATTACAGCTGTGTTCAAAATATCGATATGGCAATATCACCAACACTGTGTCAATATTTATGAATTTACTTCTTCACAGTGCTTTAATGTGTAATACTGCAAGTCTCAGAGCCCTACAATTTATAGCATAAAGCATGTGGTAAACACGATCTAATAGAGTTCAGCTCTTATTAATAATCATTTCATGTAATAATTCTCTGTGAGAGATTAGAGGCATTGAACTCTTCAAACGTCTGGTTCTTGTCACTGCCACTATGAACAACTCTGACTCTGTAAGTTTTTCCACAGTGGAACATTTTGTATCAAACTATTTTTTTGCATCTTAATGATGAAATTGTGCTTAAAAATCATGTAATTCTCCTTTAACACAGCTTTTAACAGATACAGATATCAGTACTAAGCTCACACCTGCCTCAACTGCAGATGATCATTTCTGTCACGTGTTGATTTTGGCATGTTAGAGGATGAAAACAATAGAATTGTGAATTATCTAATCAACTTTGTTGTTTTCATAACACAATCCTTATTGCCCACCTACCAGCGAGCTTGGCACGCCCTCACACAATGCAACGCATCTACCGGAGGCCGTGTATTGGCGGAACCGCTCTGGTGATCAGTCAGAGCCAAGTGAGCGAGCTGACTAATCAGAGTGTACTGGGCTCATCAGGAAGGAGGGGCTTAAAGACACTGGAGCTCTAACAGAGCGTTTCAGACAGAGGGTGAGTAAACAATTACAGTATGAGAAAAATAATGTGTTTCTGGAACACTGAAGCATGTAAATGTATTATAGTCGACCCCAAAAATAAATTTATGAACATTGGAAATTAGCATAACAGGTCCCCTTTAAATTCAGCCTGCTTGTGTATGCAGATCCAAAAGTAATTTCAAATTTATTGTCTTAAAATTGATTTTTTAACGGATGCATTTTCCTCATATCTCTGACAAAGAAGACCAACACTGAGAAAAAACAGAGGAAGAAGCGATGGGCTGTGAATCTGACAGCTCTCTCACTCATCATGGATTTAACTCTGAAAGGAGAGAATTTAATCTAAGCTGGGCAGTATGGTTACAGTGCGCTGCTGGGTGAGACAGCTGTACAGAGCTGAAGCTGGGCGGTATGGTTACAGTGCGCTGCTGGGTGAGACAGCTGTACAGAGCTGAAGCTGGGCGGGATGGTTACAGTGCGCTGCTGGGTGAGACAGCTGTACAGAGCTGAAGCTGGGCGGTATGGTTACAGTGCGCTGCTGGGTGAGACAGCTGTACAGAGCTGAAGCTGGGCGGTATGGTTACAGTGCGCTGCTGGGTGAGACAGCTGTACAGAGCTGAAGCTGGGCGGGATGGTTACAGTGCGCTGCTGGGTGAGACAGCCGTACAGAGCTGAAGCTGGGCGGGATGTTTACAGTGCGCTGCTGGGTGAGACAGCTGTACAGAGCTGAAGCTGGGCAGTCGCTATGGTTACAGGGCGCTGCTGGGTGAGACAGCTGTACAGAGCTGAAGCTGGGTGGTCGCTATGGTTACAGGGTGCTGCTGGGCGCGGGTGCTAAGCGACATCTGACGCAGCCGCGAGGCGTAAACAGACAAGCTGCTTAGCCGCTAGCTAGCTAGATTATCTAACTACATACGCTACCCTAATGCTGGTCTTCACTCGGCAGATCCACCCAGAAATACAGAAATACTCCAGCTGACTGTCAGTGAGGCTGCTTATCTCATTTGTCCCTACTCACCTTTTAAAAGCAGAGTCTGACCGTTGCAGTCGTAGCGTTAACTCCAGTCGCCACTCCACTCGGTCCAGTCAGGTAACTTTAGTCAGCTACGCAGTTGAAACTCCTCGTTTCTGGGAGCTGAAAGCGTCACCCGGCAGGTGGCGCTGTCTCAGTAAGGAATGTAAAAGATTGTCTTATCGAGGTTTAACACTCGCTAAACAAACTCGATTAACCTGCCCGCGTTAGCGACCTGAGAGACCCCCTCACTGTAACGGCTGTAACGGTCGCGCTCGGCTTTAAGCGGAGGAACGGCGGAGAGCGCTCGCGCTTCAAAACCGAACGTCCAAGAGGCGGAGTCGCTTCCCATAGATTGTCCTCCCATAGAGTTTTTTCCGGTTCGCGCCTCCCTGTACTGAATGAACTGTGCTGTTTTGTTTTGTTCGCTTGTTTGTTTGTTTTAATCTGGACACAGATAGAAAACTGCAAACCCTTGAAATACACGAGACAGCTGTACAGGATTATTATACAGCATCACTGGAGGCCATGTCTCAATATATTAAAGTCAAAGTATGAAGTTGGACATTTAAACAAAAATCTGTTTATTATGTAATTTTACGTGGTGAAACAATACAGGTCTTTATATTACTACTCAAATACATTTGTTTATTATTGTTCATGTTTTCCAAATACTGGAGATAATAATTTTGAAAGTTATACAAATTAAAAGTCCTAATGGTCTAACTTTGGGCAGCCCTGATCTGCTTAAGAAATAAACAGAAGTGTAGATGTTGAAGAGAGTGAACCAGGGGCTTTTTCTGCATTAAGTTTTGGGGTATGAGATCTCTAAAGTACTCAGGTTAGCTGTTAAGTACATTTACTTCCTATTAGCTCAAAGTTGTTTTATCTTGGTTCCTAGCTTGTTGTCTCTGGTTACAATTGTACATTTGAAAATAGATCAATGTTGTTTTAATCATAGCATGTTTTCTGCAAATGAGTAAAAGGCTGTGACTGACTGTGATTGTAACATTTACCAGGGGAGATAAATTAAAAGTTATTCTGCCATGAACTTCAATGATGTAAGGAAACGAGTTTAAACATTTTAAGGTAAGGTAAATGATCTTAATGGTTTAAGAATTGATTTTTTCTTTTGCTGTTTTGCTACTGTAAACACATTTCTGCAATAATCAAAAAACAAAACATCCAAGAATCACAAAAGTACAGCAAGTAAAACCTTAGTGAATGTTCTTTTAGTAATGTCACACAAAAACCATAAGATTACAGCAGACTGTTTCTCGAGAACATACTTATATTCTCATTATATTGTACATTAGGCAGTGCTGTGTTAATCCTCAGTAGTAATGTTCAGTCTGGCAGTACCACAGGAATACCACACTCATACCACAGGACCTTTTGTAATGGACCACTCTTTGGTCTCAACTGAACTGTCTTAAGACACAACATCTCTGTGTCTTAAGACAAAGTGATGTCTTAAGTCATGCCTCGTCTTCAAGACACACTAAATAATTACTTTTTGTCTTAAGACGTTAACTTTCATGTCTCAAGACAAAGACAGTGTCTTCACTCATACGTCTTAAGACGTTCTTGAGATGTCTTGGCATAAAAAAATGTCTCAAGACATCTTATAAATACTGTCAAGACATCTTAAGACACAGTGACAGCTGGGTATGTTCTTATTTACTAAGAACTAGAAAATTTGCATGACTTTTTTACTGAGCTGGCTATTTTTAGTTAATTGACTAAAAGAACAAGAATCTGTGTTTCATGCTCTTTCAGTGTATTATTTGAAGATCAGAAACTAAATTTTAAGGCAGAACACTAATAAAATAAGTTAAACCCTTAATCATGAGTTTACTATTCATATTTTTTCCCTCTGATTATGGTAATAAAAAGTAATTTTTCATTTAGCTTTAACGAAGTTGGCTAGCACTACAGTGATGTCATCCTGACATAATGCTTGCTGGCCTCCCCATCCAACCTGTTACCATCCCCCTTCAACAGAAACTCTGGCTGTGACATCATTCTGAGAGCCCTTTAGTCACATTTTATATTTTGACCTTAAAAAATAAGCTCCTGAACTTTGTTGGGGTAACAGTATTTCTACATTACACCAGCGCTGAGCAGCACTCTGGAACTAGAGTTTATTTTGCTGCTCTACTTTGAGCTGCACTACATTAAACAGTCCAGTAGGAGGAGTGAGGAGAAAGGACTGAAGTCAATAGTATCAACTAGAAAAACAGGCCAGGAAAAAAAAAGCCAGCTTACGTGCCAATGAGCACAACTACATCACTGAGTGGTATTAACACAGAACACAGATCTGTCAGAGGTGTTGACTGTGAAATCTGAGGAATCTGGGCGAACAAGTCACTGGAGGTGCAGTTATTAATGAACTGAAACTAAAGAGGACAGAAGTGTGTGAGATACATTCCCATCAACAAACTCATCATTACAGACACACACCATACACACACCTAAGACAGAACACACCCACCACACCCAAAACCTCAAATTCGTTTAGGTATTTAAACACTCAGCTATTATTTCTATCACTGTAGGGGTATCAATTTGACATATTCAACACATTTTCAGATCTCTTGTGAACATGAGTACTGAGTGCACACAGATCGTTTGAGAACCGTATGATTTTGAGCGTAATCTTTAAATCTACATGCAGTATACCAAAGAAAGACAATGGCATTTCTGCCACAGCGCACCCATAAACTGTAACAAGGTTTGCCCAGAGGTGGAATTGAACCAGGGCCTCCTGGTATGGGAGGCCAAAGCATTACTGGTTGAAACACTGGCTGTGGACAGAGGGGGATCTCAATGGCAGAGCACGAGGGCAGGTTGCAGTAAAAAACAAAATGAATAAGGAAAAAAATCTAAAATGCTGGCCCAGGTGCCAGAGAGAATCTTTAACTAAAACTACTTCAATCAGTCGTGGGCTGGAGGTTAGGAAACCAGCCTTGTGACCGGAAGGTCGCCGGTTCGATCCCCTGAGCTGACAGTACGTGCCTGAGGTGCCCTGAGGTGCCCTTGAGCAAGACATCTAACCCCCAGTTGTTCCACTCTTGCCCACTGCTCCGGGCAAGAGTGCTCACTGCCCCCTAGTGTGTGTGTTGAGTAGTGGGCATGTATGTGGGTGTTTCACTGCACGGATGGGTTAAATGGTCCTGAATTCAATTCAAAGAGGACAAACCAAGAAACACCCCATGCTGGGATCGAACTGTGGCCTAGAGGGTCACTGACCAGTGTGCAGCCAACTGAACTACACAACCACTGAAAACCTACATTGAAAGTGGGGCTAGCCACAGGCTGAAGGAAAAGGAGGAATAACTTAAATCATTTTTCTTTTACTTCATTCCCCTTGTCTTATTTTATTTACTAACTTCTTTCCCTTTTTAAAAAAATACTTATGCTGTTGTCACAAGTGACTCAAGAACAAGGCTTAGAGGGAACAGGAGCAAACTCTGGGAGACTTAAGAACAATTACCCAAATACCAGTTTGATGAAGAAGGGCAAACTCATGACTGCACCCAGAACAAAGAGCCACTCTTGAGCAGATCTGAACACGGGTGTGACTCGTCTCAAATTACCTAAAGGTTCCTCTCTGCTCCCATCTAGTGGTGGCATTGGGTCTGACCACAGGATGGTGACAGGACTGACTGAGAATAACATGTCACAGTAAACCTTCAAATTCAGAATAATGTGACATACACAACAGTGTTTTACAAGTGTTTCTTTCCACCACGATTAATAAAGGTGTTTGGAACACTCTTTTCTCTCTGAGCACAAATAAAAGCAGTCATGTTAGCAGCAAAATTAGCTGATTACATTATATAAGCTGTGCTTCATTATAACAATCTCGTCCTTGTTTTCTGCAGTTTGGGAGGGGAGCTCCTATATATACATACACAGATTAGGCAAAAGCGTAAGAGCAGTGGTTGACCCATTGATCTTTTTATAGGTGATGAAGAGTCACTGTGCCTGTTTAGAAAATTACCACAGACACTTTTTAATGCCAAAATGGAGCTAAAATGGTACAAAAGCTTAGTAAATGAGTCTCCTGAGTATATTTTTGCAATAATAAATTTAAGGCATTTAGCAGATGCTCTTATCCAGAGTGACAAAAGTGTTTTTTGTCCACTCAGAGAGTGTATCCAAGCTCGTACAAATAGGTCCAAACTGCCCTTGAGCCTCAGACACTGCCAGAAAACAAAAGTCAGTTAATTTACCTGCTTCACCACAGTGTCATTATATTTTTTCATTTTCAGAATCAGTAGCAGAATCAAGTTTATTTACCATATACATTAATGTACTAGGAGTTTAGGTAGTAAAAGAAATATCCTCATGTGTTTGCTGATGGGTGTATCACTTCCAAAGTGGATTATTTTTTTCTGTTTTTCTATTTGATCCCAGGAAACACAATTTCAAGTAGTTTTCTATAGGTAGACTGGATGGTTATAAGCGCGTGGTTAGTTATGCTAATGAAGCCTAGTGATACTTAAAGACATGCAGTCACTGGAATAAACTAGCACTCAGAGATAACTGGTGTTGAACATCATTCTGAAGTTGTCATGCCTAAATTAGGAACTCTCCTTAAGATTGTCAGTGATTTCCAAGTGCTTTAAGGAAACCTGCCTAAATGACTACCACCCTGTTGCACTGACATCTACAGTTATGAAGGGCTTCAAGCGGCACTTCCAGCCACCATGGACCCTCACCAATCTGCATACTGCTCCAACAGATCCACAGACGACGCCATTGCACTAACAATACACACTGCTCTCACACACCTGGACAGAAAGAACACATATGTAAGAATGCTGTTCATAGATTACAGCTCAGCATTCAACACAATCATCCCTGCCAAACTCATTCCTAAGCTCACAGACTTGGGTTTGAACTCTCACCTCTGCAACTGGATACTGGACTTCTTGACGAGCGACCCCAGGTGGTGAAAGTTGGTAACAGCTTCTCTTCCACACTGACTCTGAGCACAGGGGCTCCCCAGGGATGTGTGCCCAGCCCCCTCCTGTACTCCCTGTATACACATGACTGTGTAGCCAAACACACATCTAACATCATCTTCAAGTTTGCTGATGACACCACCATCCTAGGCCTCATCACTGATGGAGATGAAACAGCCTACAGAGACGAGGTCAGCGCTCTGTCAGAGTGGAGCCATGACAGCAATCTCTGTCTCAACATCAGCAAAACAAAGGAGATGATCATGGACTACAGGAAGCTGCAGAGGGGTGGTCACTCCCCCCTGTTCATCAATGGAGCCGAAGTGGAGAGAGTCAGCAGTGTGAAGTTCCTCGGCGTACACCTCACTGATGACCTCACCTGGTCCCTCCACACCAACACTATCGTGAGATCTGCCCGTCAGCATCTCTTCTTCCTGCGCAGGCTCAGGAAGTTTGGTCTGCCTCCTCAGATCCTCACCAACTTCTACAGATGCACCATAGAGAGCATCCTCATGGGCTGCATCACTGTCTGGTTCACCATCCTGCCATCAGGCAGGAGATTCCGTAGCATTCAGGCCAGAACAACCCGGTTAATGAACAGTCTCTACCCACAGGCTGTCAGACTTCTGAACAAGCTGTGAAGCTGTGGGTCCTTCACCAATTACCATTTCACTCAGTCACTCTGTCAGCATTATTACTATATCATATCACTGATATGGACAACAACACTTTAACACTAAGCCACTTTAATAACAAAAACACTGAGTCACTTAAGTCACTTTAAAATGTATATTGTCCCTATATTTTGTGCATATTTAATATATTTCAACTGAAATATATTAAACTGAACTAGGTCTCTGTAAGAGGTAAGGATGGTGGGTGGGAGATGAGCTTTCCTTAGCTTCCTCAGGAAATAAGAGATGCTGTTGGGCTTTCTTGTTTTTGAAGCTGGTGTTCAGGGTCCAGGTGAGGTTCTCCACTAAGTGAACACCAAGGAATGTGGTGCTCGCATCAATCTCCCAGTTATTGGCAAGCGGAGAGTGGTCTCTCTGTGCTCTCCTGGTCAAGATCTCCTTTGTTTTGTCCATTCAGATGTAGGTTGTTGACTGTACATCAGTCTGTCAGTCGCCTCACCTCCTCTCTGTATGCTGACTCATTGTTCTTGTAAAGGGTAAACAAGAGCGAACAAAGAGCAAACAAGAGCAAAATGAACAGGAGCAAAGTGTTGTTTTACACTACTTACAGACACATAACAAGTTATAAAAGTTGAGATAAATAATAGAATAAAATCTAATAAACAATAAGAAAAAAGTACAGTACAAATATACAAAGTAATTGCATGAATACTATGCAGGAGACAGTGCGGTGGTGCCTGTCCCTCCAGTGAATGAAGTACTGACTATGGACTGTCAATAAATGTTAACAGTTGTACAATTAGACATTTATGGGTGCATAAACAAAGTGGCAGTGCAATATGAGATATGATATACAAAATAAAATAATTGTCTTTTAAATGCTGATGAATTGATTGATATGATCAGAGACATGAGCTAACATGGTAAAAAAAAGGCCAGTTTTGATGGCTTACTGTCCCTTACAGTCTCCAAATGCTACCTGAAAAATCACTCACTTTTTTACTCTAAAAAAGCTCTAATTTGTGCTTTCATTCCTTTTTTTGATGGTATCTTTAGAACATGGCCTGTTTGGAATAGCATAAAGATACGTTTTCTAAAAGCACTTCCATGAGTCATTATGACTAAGAGCCTCCAAGTGCTGTAAATGGAAATAACAAAATTCCAAAGAGTAATTTCCTCTGAGCAAACTGTTCCTGCAGAGCAGAAGGAACCTCAGGCACATACCTGAGACAGAACACACCCAACACTTGATCCACACCTGACACAGAACACACCCAACACACTTGATCCACACCTGACACAGAACACACCCAACACACTTGATCCACACCTGACAAAGCGAACAGGTAAAACCAGACTATCAGTGATTGTGTCTTAAAATATGCTGAAGTGTGTCTGTAGTGTGTAGAGGACGTGTAGCTTGTTTACACTCAGAATATCAACACATACATAGAACTTGCCCGGGATGCATACATTTTTGTACATGACTGTATAAAAAATGAATTCAGGAAACGGATTTTTTAAATAACTGTGAAAGCCTTGGTCCTTTGACTGCACTTGGGATGCAGTGTGTTAGTATTTATAATTACAGACTCTGTACGAGTCTCCACCCAGCATTGCTACACTGACGTCACACAAGACTATAAAACTCTGATGTAAAACTGATACGGACTGATTCAGAACCCACAGTAAAGAACAGTGATACAGACCCCCCTGTAGAGCTGATCACTGGTGTCAACAGGCGTAATCTGCCTTCGCTCTGTCCCAGCCCTTGGGCTGTGGAAACTGGATCACGCATCATGGTGAGGACTAGTTCTTAAGCCTTCTGTGATGAGTGAGTTCATGTGTGTTACTGAACCTCATGCTGCACTTAATGTTGCTCTAATCCTACTTTACTGTAGGTCTGTTAGTGAAACTAGTTACTTTACAATGGAACTGAAATCTCATAGAAAGAAAAAAATAGAGTGAGAGAGAAGTAGCTGTTCCATTTTAAAAGAACCTACAAAGTGTAAAAGCTGTGACTGGCAGTGTTAAGACATCTTTCAGAATTGAGTCAACATCTTGAAAAACATGTAGAGAAACCATAGAGAAATCTGAAATATGGAGATATATCATAACAGGTCAGGGATGTATTTGAAAATATTGAACATATTGGATATATATGTACAAGCTATGGATCATATACACCTGATAGGTGGTTGAATACAGTAGAGTTCTAATTATTACTTAATGTATCTGTTTGATTTTAAATACTATTTAAATGTGTTGAGGAACCTTAAGCCTCGTTCTCCAGTACCTCCCTAAGTGTGTTCTTAAGTGTGTTCTTGATGAAGGCTCTAAGAAAAAGTCTCCGTCAGATTCGTGTTCTTAAAGCACAGACCTGTTCTCACCTTTGTGCTCTTGAGTGTGTAGATTCTGTTCTTACCCAAGAATAAACCCCACATTGAGAACAGACTCTCGTGAGTCAGAGTCTTCATCAGAACCGGGTAAGTGGGTTTAAGAAGGACTTTCTTCTTAAGAACAGCTGGAGAACGAGGCCTGATGTTTTTTTATTTATTTTATGATTTTGTGATTTTGTGCTTGTTTTAGAGTTTGGTTTTGTAGCTATTCTACTAATGTTGACTTCATTGTGACGTACGTTGAAGAAACCAATGAAACTCAAAAACCTGAGATTATACAACATGAAACCAGCCTAAATGACTAATATATGCCTTCCATATATGAATGGTTTCTATCCTAAGTTGTTTAATGTTTGTTACATGTATATATTTATAAATGTTGATTTATGGCTGAAGTTTATGTCCCATATTTGAAAATGTCCTGTTTTAAATAAGGTACGTATCTACGTACGTAATTCTCCTCTAATGAAATATAATGATGTTACTAACGATAGACATTACCATATAATAGTTAATGTTAGTAGTTACCAATTTTAATATTTACCTCATCAGTCCATTGTACATTTCACTCACCTGTGAGATGCACTCATTATTGATGATGGCTGACTGTCTCACTTTCTTTGTAGCCACATTTCACAGGGCCACCCCTTTGGCTATGATCTGGGCTGGAAGTGCCCCCATGTGTCTATTTATCTTCATCTACCAAACCTGCAGCTTTTATCATGAGAAAATCACTAAAGTTCAGTCTTTTCTCTCTCAGAGCGACGCAGAGAAACTTGTAGCTGTGTTTGTTCAGCAGAGTTGATCACTGTAATGGTCTTCTTAATGGAGAAATCAGTCCATCCTCTAGAACCTGTATAGAACCCAGCAGCACAGATCCTCACAGCACCAACACAGAGAAAATTATTAAATATAATAATAACAATAATAATAATAATAATAATAATAATAATAATAATGATAACAATAATAATAATAATAATAATTGATTTTTTTTTTTTTTCATGGGCTGAATCTGGTCACAATCTATCTGTGATAGATATTTAGCCTTGTTTACACAGAAAAGTCACAGATTTCCAATTGTTTAAAGACAAAGTTCAGGATGATCTGATAAAACTGAAAATATTTGTTTGAAATGGTCATTCTGCAATAAAGTTATGTTTTATGTTGGTTTGAGAAGTCACTCATCAAAGCAGTATGAAAACAGGCACAATGGAAATATATATTTAATTCTGATTCTGACAAAAATTAGGTATATAATAAAGCACTGTTAAAGTGTATGCAATTTTTGTATAAAATGTTTGAAAGTAATTTAAAAGTTAGTGGTTGTAATCATAATATAATCCTAAAATAATCTGATATATTTCATTGCAGTGTTAATGGTAATCAGTAACCATATCAACATTGTGCATGAAGTGATGATAAAAGGCTGAAGGTTCTTTCTGAAAGTAGACATCATTGCTTTTATAACAGGCTCCTGTGAAGTGCAGTTCCTCTCCTACACCACCAGAGGGTGGCGGACCAGACCACCATTCGCTGTGAGTGAAACACCAGCCTTAAACACTGAACACTCTGTATGATGTCTGAACATATTTTACATGCAAACACTTTCACAGCTGATTATTGACCCAGCTGCACAACATTAAAGTCATCTTACAGACATGCAGCTCATCAAGATTTGAACAACTCAACTTTGTCACTAACAAAAGAGAAGGAATACATAATGCTGGCGGTGGATTTGTGTTTGTGTGTGATACGTGATGATTTTGTGATCTTCAGGAAAAGAGACCCACAGAGTGAGAGTGAGAATCCTGCTGATGATGAAGCCGGTTCTGCTGAAGGCTCTAACGTTCTGGACTCCAGGCAGACCACTGTGGACGAGAGGGGGTGGGTAACAAAAACACACAACCATGAACTCATGATTTATCTTTAATAATGTTGACTCTGCTAGCAGAATTTGCCTCGAACCCAATGATGTCACACTTTTCTCAACAATGTTATTCAAAGTCTTAACTGATCATTGACTGCAGTTTTAGGGATATAATATTTAATATATATAATATTTAATATTTATTTTATTATCTAATATATAATATTTAATACTTTATTACAAAAGTCCAAAAAATGGGGTTAGTAGGTAAAATAAATATTTAATGATAAAATAAATAAAACAAATGAAAACAGTACAAAGACAAGACGTTAATGTTTGACTTTTCAATCGTTATTACTGTTTTGTATTCATACATTCATTCTGAAGTGTGAATGTGAGACTAGAAACATTGTGAAATGTTCCATCTTAAACAGGTGATGCAGTCAACCTTGCAGCAACAGTTTGAGTCACATTCCTCTCTGTCTGAGCTTAAGTACAGCTCACTCTGCTGAGATCTCTGAGTTTCATTACCTTTTCATTCTTACTGAGACGCAGAAACTTGGTGTCTCCTGAGTGTGTAACTGTCTGAAAAGAGGAGGTCCTAGCGCCCCATGCTGGGGGGCACTATGCCAGCCCTCCTTATGTGGCTGGGAGTTATTACTTTTTATACAGTTCATGTAGCAAGCTGATTGGTTGAGAGGCGTTCTAAATGTGCTGTTATTTCGCCATAACATCACAGGTTTTTCACAAACACTATCACTCCGCTGAGACACTGTTGCTAAGCAACGACTTTGACAGCTGTAGGAGACGCTCAAGCCATTTGAACGTTTTTACTTCTTACTTTGCCACAAACAGAAAATGGACACTTTTAAGATCACATTTGACCGACAGCCGATTTGGTCAGACTCTGCAGATGAGACGACACTAAATTCCCAAACTGTCGTCACCACTGAGCAGCTTTTCAGTTGGCAGCTGAGACAGAAGAACAGCTAAACAACCTGGAATCAGCCAGAAATGAACCCAACACCATTCGCCAAACTAAACGGGCTGTAAGATGCTTTACAGACTGGCTGGAACAAAACAACATTAATATTGCAGCAATGATGTTATTTCGCGATAACCCACTCCCTCCCGGGTTCTACTGCTTAAGTAGAGATCTAAAACCCCTTTTTCACAGCAGCCACTAAATGCAGTTTCTACTAGTTCCAGAGTTTCCTCAGGTGAACTATGCATTTCAACTTTTTTCTTCCATAAGCTTGATGGATTGTATTTCAATGGAAATTTGTGTATGATTGACAAAAATATAAGAGAACAGGTTTTTCATCTTTATAAATGAGCAGGTCAACATTTATAAACTATGTATAAAATGCTTTTATTGCTGCTTGTTCATTTGTTAAATGTACAGGATTGTTCTATATGAAGAAAGCTGTAGTCACCAAAATGGGTGGCAGGAAAAAAACATTTGATTTGATTATACTAATTAAACCAGTCAAACTGATTTCCATTCTGCTGGTGGAATGGCCACTAGAGGAAGTGTTGGTCTTTCTTAACTTCAGCATTTACATTTCTGTTCCTTTGATCAAGCTAATTAAGCACTATGTTCACGCTGCCCTTTTGCTCTGGTTGTGTATTCATACAGCTCATTAATGTTTTACAGGACTGAACCACTGAAGACTCTGAAGGTGGCCCGTGAAAACTGGCACAGAGCAAATTTCATTTATTATTGTCCTGATAAAAATTCTCTAAAGTATCCGGATCTATCTAATAGAAAAATGTCTATTGATCCAATTCAAAAGATTATTTTAAAACAAAATGCTTGTGATTTTGAAAGTGATTATATAAATATCAAAAATATAGATATAGAGAATGAAGAAATGATAACATCTGAGAAAGATATGAACAAAAGAAAGGAGAAAACACAATATGCATTTTACTTTTTTAGAAGTAGAAAAGGGTCCTTTACGGATCCATTTGGTCCATATTTCCCAAAAGATAAAGGTAAAGTTCACAGTGAGGATTTGGTTTGTGCTGAAATAGAAAAACTAGGAAAAGGGCTTATAGAATACAGTGACCTGTATATTTACACAGTGTACAGCCCCTGTATGGGGAGAAAAAGTACTGACCCCTGCATGTGTCGGTTAGACCTTTTATCTGATATGTTGGGCAGATGTTATGGGATTAAACTTTACATCTTTTTTTCAAAATATTACGGCCCCACAGGACCTTTTCTTTTACATCAATATATTAACACAAAACAAGTTCTAGAATTAGCTAGGACCCTAATTAAAACTGATGACCTCCAATCTGAATTCCCCCTGAAAACATCATTTAAAGTTCTGATAAATCAGTTCATGAATTCTGATAAACTTACAAAATCATATAAATTGTTTAACAAGATATTAAGAGACAAAAGTAAATTTCGCAGCATGTGCTCTGAATCTGGTCAGACATATGAAGAGTTTAAAAAGATTGGAATGAAAATATCAGAAGAATTTGAGAAAACACTGAGAGCTTTCATTAGTGAAGAGGATCATCAGAGTGTCCTTAATTACATCCGTGAATTTGAGACCTGGTGGGATGGGATTTTAAGAAAGTCATATTGTGATTTTTTTAGACTAAGTGAATGTTTTAACACAGAGGTGACCAGGCGCTTCATTCACGACAGCCAGCAGCTTCCATATGGACCCATTATACGCTGTATTGGTGACATCACCTGATAACCCTCTGTAGGAAATCTGAATTTGACAATATTGTAATAACTTTGAATAAATGAGTTTTACCCCTCAGTGGCACTGTGTTCATCTTTTCATGTTTTTATCTTCTACTTTGCTCTGACTTTGGGAGGGATAAGGGGGACAGATATTTAGTTCTGTTATGGGTGACCGAACAGAGCAGAGAGTTGACAGACTGCAGCGGGAGGCCTGGCTATGGCAGCTTAACTAAGAGGGAAAACCAGAGGGTAACAAGGACATGAGGGCTCCCTGAGAAGTCAGCGCCCCTCTGCTCCATCGTCAACAAACTAGAGTGAACACGTAAGAGCAGCGGGATGACAGCACCAACATTCCCAGGTTACCATAAGACACCATAAGAACCCCCAGATCTGCACCTTTTTTCTAAAAGGAAAACTAATTAACCAAAGGCTCGACTAAACAGGTACGTTTTTAGCCTAGACTTAAAGATGGAGGCTGTGTCTGAGTCCCGAACACTGACTAGGTTGATAGTACAAAAATACAGATGAACACACGTATTAATATCAGTGCAGTCTTGTACAGGTAGAGGGCAGTACTGCAGCACACTGGACTAGAAATGAAATGACTACAAGACTAAAGTACAGAAGTTTAGCATTATTATGAGTATTAACTCTGAGTATAAACCAGAAAACTTCAAATCTCATGAAGCTTCAGCAGCTTTCTGTAAAACTAGACTCTCAAAGCTCATCAGCTCGATACTAGTACCAACTTACAGTGCCCTTATTTGAAACTTCATTATTACGTCTCTTCATTGCCATACAAAACAAGTAAGAGTGATGTAGGGGATCCTTCTTATCTCACAGTCTCGCACAGTGTGATGTTTAATCCCAGTGAATGCATCATCTCAGTGGTTAGCAATTCAGAGAATCTGCTGAAATCCTAACCTGTTTGAAGGTGCAGTGTGTGAGATTTAGAGGAATCTACTACCAGAGAATGATTATAATATACCGCATGTTCTTTAGTGTATAATCAGCTGTAACTATGAATCATTGTGTTGTCGTTATCTAAGAATGCGCCTTTCACGTCTACACAGGGAGCAGCTCCTGTTCAACAGCAGCCCCCACTGCCATGTTTCTACAGTAGCCCAGAGCAGACAAACCACACACTGGCTCTCTCTCACACTCTCAGCTTGAATTTGGTGGCTGGTGATGCTGACCATTTTGTGTTGTGAGAAGTGTGAGAACAAGAGTTCTACAGCTGCATCGTTCATTCTTAAAAAGGTGCCACAGTCGTTCTTTGAGTGGAGGCTGTGGTGTATTATAGGTGAAAAATAATAAAGAAGAAGTGTGTGGTACAGAAGTCCAGAGAGGCCATGAGGTAGTTATAAGTTTCTTAATTATTATCTTGAGATAACAAGATAATTAACTTGTAACTTGACAACGAATTAGTTGTCTTGTTATCTCAAGATAATGAGTTAGTTATCTTGTTATCTTGAGCTTAAAGTTAAAAGAAGCAAACTGAGTCTATGAACTGTATTTCTATTCTTCAGAACCTTTTTTTCTTTGGTGTTGGTATTTAGAACATATAGAAGAACCATTAGTTAGTTTAGAACCATGTTTGTAGATACATGTGTGAGATAGAACCTTCATATCACATAAAGGTTCTTTATCAATTTTCATTTATGTTATCTAGAAGTTGTTGAAGACCCTTTCATGAGGTGAAGATTAGTCTCATCCAGGAAAGAACGAGTGATTCCATTTGGGTTCTACCAGCTTCTTTACTCTCTGGCACCCCTTCTGGTTCTGTTCCAAACATCTATGAAGATTTTGCATCAGTTGCTCTGAAATGTTGTTGTTTGACAGGTTATATATGTGTTGTATGTTGTTCTGTGCTGCTCTGTGTTGGTAAGTGGGAGTTATTGTGTGGGTGTTTTCTGGTGCAGTGTTGGTGTCTAACATCAGGGAGATTTGATTGGCTGTTGACGACCTGCCTGCTGTTTCAGCTGTTCAGCAGAGCTGGGCGGCAGCATCCGCTGCTGCCGTGTTCAGTAAAAGAGGATTTGTCTGAAGTGTTATGTTTCCCACAACTCCTTCTTCACCAAATCATCACAGTACTCAACAGCCAAGCAGTAAGCAGTGCTAATAACACACTACAAAGATCTTCATCATTGTACAAAGTTCATGTCTCTAGAGGAGTTTTTAAAGAGACCACCTACTAAAGAGCCCCTCACTCCTGTCATACAGAGCATGGTGTTTATATGATCACCAACTTTTCCATGAAAAAAAGCTCAGTACGAACATTAAAAACTCAGACCACTGTTTTTAAACTGGGACATTAGAGCTCAGGCTGTGTTGTGGATGACTCGCTCGTCCTGCCGTGTTACTGGCTGCACGTGTTCGGCCTGCTCTACACTAGCGTTTCATTTTTTAACATTAAAAAAAAAAACAAAAACGAGACTTCAGTCTACACTAATTAGATCATTAAACATGAAAAACAAGCCTCTAAACAGACTTCAGGTTGTTAACTGTGATGTGAAACATTTAAAGACCCCCTCCCGATCATCTGCTGCAGTCTTTCCACTGCAGTCCTTTAAAGACAACTTCCTCTTTTTGTTCTTTGTTTCCTGCAGTTGTTTTTTGTGAGTTCATTTCAACCTCAGCTGATCTCCCACGCCCCTCCTGACCCTCTTCAACAGACACTTCCTTCATGAGTGAGTTTAGCAGCCTGTTAGAGTCCCAGTGACCGTCCTGGCCTTCTGCATCTGTTTTTCTTCATCTATGTTTCTTTTTGTTTTTCTATCTTTTTCTGCAGCTGATTTTCTGTGCCTGTTATTCTGTATGAAATATTATTAAATTCTGTATTATTAAATTTAATACTTTGTATATTTTTCTTGTAATTTTTGTACATATACATATATCTTTATATTTTTATTGTTTATTCTATTTTAAATATTGTTTGTATATTTCCTGCTGCTCTGTCTTCTGTGCTGCTGTAACACCGCAAATTTCCCCGTTGTGGGATTAATAAAGGATTATCTTATCTTATCTTATCTTATCTTATGTCTTTTTCTGATGTTCTTAATTCTACAATTTTACTTCCTATAAATAAAATCATTTACTGTGTGTTTTACTCCCATGTTATTTTCAGATAAAGACAAATTCCAAAGTTGCTGTACTGACTTTCAATCTTTGATGGTGGATTGATGCTCAGCCTAATACTATAAAACTCTAAAATGATTTTATATAATTGCAGTGAGATGTTGATTAAGCAGATATGATGCTGTGAGAGCTGAACACCGTATTTCTATAAATGTAAAAAAACTGACCAATTAAATTATTTTAGATGAAGCGAAAAAATAACATTTTATTAATGGGTATTTAGGATTTGTTACCTTTGTGTTACCATAACTAGTTACAGCTGCAGTTACTAATTTATTACTTACTAACAACTGGAAAGATGTGATTGATCGGTCTGTACAAATTGTTACCATTATATTACCATATTATTACCCACTTATTACAAATTTATAAAGTGCAGTCAATGTAGAAATGAATCAGATTCAACCGTATGAATAGCCACAGCAGTTCACACTGATGTTTATGTGTGCATGTGTTGCAGAGTGAGTGGAAAGATGAGGCTCAGAAACACAGTTGGGTTTTGGTTTATTTATTGCAGTGTGTTCAATAGCATTAAATTCTAATCCATTTTCATCTAAATTCAGAAAGAGGAAGTTCAATAAACTTTAGAAAGTCCAGTTGGGTCAGATTCTTACTATCATCAGTTAAAATCTCCTGAAGAAGGTGGTTGTTATCATCAGTTAAAAGCTGTGGCAGAAGGTCCTGGAGAAGCTTCTGGATGTCCTGAATGAAGAACCTCAATGCTGTTCTGTTGATATGTTCGCTAAGTAATGCTTGATCTACACTAGCATTCCACCATTCCTTTAATTTAGATCTGAAAGCATCACAAATACGATCATAAAGATCTTTATCAGCTATTTCTCCCAGTAGATCCTTAAATCTGTTTTCTTCAGTGCTTAGTATTTCATTATTATTTTCCCAGAATCCTATTGTGTTAAAAGACTCATAGACCTCTGTTTTAAATTTGCCTAGTCTGTCTAACAGTGTAATCTGGTCTTCACCTTCAGTGGCATTTTTAATAAAACTGCACACATCAAACTGCTTTATCTTTTTTAGGCTAAATTTGTATTGAGGGTTTGAATCCTTAATTTCTTTTATAGCTTGTGTGACTAGTTGATCATCTTTGTGATGAGCTAAAAGCTGACTGATGGGTCCTGCAAATCCATAATATATTGAGAAACAGATGTATGTTTTAATATTATACTCTTTAAACAAAAAACATGATAAACAGATTAACAGAATGATGCAGGGATGGCCATCTTTTTTGCCCATACAGGGGCTGTATAGAGAATAGATCCATAGTTCACTGTATTTAGTAATCTCTCCCCTTTTTACTATTTCTATTATTTTGTTAACTATAAAATCCTCACTATGTTGATTATTTTCTGGGACATGTGGACCAGTTTTCCACTCTAATGTTTGATCTGTGTTTGTTAAAAAAGCAAAACCATATTGTTTGTTTTTATCAAATTCTTCATTCTCTACTTTTTTTATGAAGTCAAGGAAAATATCTTTGTTAAAACTATCATGACAAACATTTAAATTAGGACTGTTATTATTGATATTATTTATTTTAATATTGTTATTTCTATTTAGTATTTTTTTGACAGAGTTTATACTCTTAGGTAGGTCTAAGTATTTTATAGCTTTTTCGTTAGAACTATAATAAATCCATTTTTCTTTGTTCATTTTGCTCTGTTTCCTAATCTCCACCAGTCCAGTCCTGTAAAACAGTACAGAGCTGTATTAATAAAGCTGTAATACAGTGTTGTTATGATGATGAAGTGTGAATGTTAATGTTTATTTATCTTTGTTACTCACAGCAAATCATCCACAGTAGCTGGATGGTCATTGGTGGTCTGAGTGGAGTCCATGGTAGCTGGATGGTCAGTGCAGGTGAGAGTGGAGTCCAGACTCTTTAAGCCTTCAGCAGAATCTGCTTCATCATCAGCAGGATTCTCACTCTCACTATGCGGACGTCTCTTCCTGAAGATCACAACAAGAAACTGTGATTAACTGTTTATGAAAATGCCAGACAATCTGCCTCCACATACATGTTCAATACATTTTCCTAGAATTTATTTCTGAATATTGACTTTATGAAAACTTCATTCTGGGAATGAATTTATTGCATTAACAAAAAACCATTTCATTTAAATAAAGTGATTCTGAGTGTTACACTCATACACAGGTGCATATTTTAATCACCTATAAATAATTAATTCATAATATTTTTAGTGTTTTTAATTCCAAACCGCTGTAATTCTACACCATGACTTCAAAATCTCTTCACCAGTAAAACCTGATTTTAGGCTGTTTTTCACCCTGACTCATTTCATCTCCTTCAGTCTGAGTTCAATATTTCAAATCAAAGTTTCAAAGTGTATTATCAACACAAATTATTGATTTATAATCAATTGAACTCAATCAATTTCAATCAATGGACTGATTTTTGATCATTTAATATAATTGAATAGTAAAACAGTTAATTATTAATTTCCAAATGAATCTTAGTAATTCTGCAGGAGGCCTGTGTCCTCACAGGAGAGGAAATATATTCACTATATTCAGCTTGTTATTCAAATACTTCATATTCCGAAATGATTCATCCTTAAAGGAGTGATTTAAGAGGCAGTGAAACACATCCGTCCTTTTCAGGATTAAGTTCAAAGATAATTATTTATTTATAGGTTTGATAGAAATATAGAAATACTACGTAAATTATAGGAAAAACTGTTGCAGGAATTTAATTTTATTTATTAAACCCAAGTCAGAAAAAGTCGGGACAGAAAGACAAATTCAAATGAGGAAAGCTGCGATTTCTGAAACTGACTTTGACTTTATTTCATTGCAGACAATATGAACACAAGATCTTTCATGTTTTGTCTGGTCAACTTCATTTAACTTGTAAATATACACGCATTCCTGCCTTTCAGACCTGCAGGACATTCCGGAGAAGACAGGACGGGGGCGATTTAGGGCCAGTAATAATAATCAAATAATGACACGATCTGAAACAGGAGATGTTCTGTTTACAGAAAGAACAGAACAAAATCACACCTGAAACGCTTCATTACTCAGTATCTTCACTCCCTAAACATATTTTATGTGCTGAGAAAAGGAATGGCAACATTAAAGAGTGCTAAATGCTTTACTGTCCCAACATTTTTTAAATAAAAAAAACAATTAAATTCATAATGAAAGACATGAAATGATGTTTTAGATGTGCTGTTGTTTTCAGTGTGATAGAGGTCAAAATCGTTTACAAATCACTGTTTTCAACTGAAATTTTAACCGAACACTCTCACCTTTGTTTCTGATTTGGGGTTGTAGTTCATGTAAAATGAAATATTATTGTTAGTGTTGTATTTCTGATGATGGTTCAGCTCAGTTCAGTCCCTCTGTAAGCAGTTAAACTGAGTGATTTAGAACCTTAGATAATATGTGGAGCAGTTTTGAGGCTTTTCATGGTTTTTCATGGTCAATTAAATAGAAATGTCTGTTGTCCAGTCAGGTTCCAGCTGAGTAACCCCACAGTTAAAGACTCATGATTAACGTACCTGGACTGCTGCTCTGGTTCCCTGTCCTCTGTAGGAGAGGGACGACGCTTCATAGAGGCCTGAGGTAGAAGGACATAAATAATATTTACTTTAATAAAAAGAATTCCCCGGTCTTATTAAAACTTATTTTTTTAAAAAAATCAGTCATATGATCTAAATTATGATTATATTCCATTATTTTCAGATTATTTTCAGATTTGTGATTTAACAGTATCATTCAAATAGATAATAATAAATAATAATAATAATAATAATAATACAATTCCATAAAACAAAGATAAGAAAGAAATTTGAGAAAATAAAAACACTGAAAGTGAAAAGGGGTAAGAATTAAAAAACAAATTCCAAAAATTAAAATCCAAAATAAAAACATCACAAACTGATCACATAGATGATAAAATAAATTATTAAATACATTCAAATAAAAATAAACTATAAACCACAATAGGACAAATAATGCAGTATAAAACTAGAGAAAAGCTGAAGTAAAAAGTTTTTAGCTGCTCTTAGAACTGTAAACTGAGGATGTTCGTTGTCTGTCTTGTGGAGGAGGTTTCCACAGTTTGGGGGTGTAAACACTAAACGCAGCCTCCCGGCTTCTTTTGTGTTTTGTTGTAGTAACAGAGATGAATCCTGCGTTTGATGTTGTGGAGCAGATTCAGGTAAACAGTCTGATATGTAGGCTGGTGACCATTAATGGCCTTAAAAAGGAACCAAAGGAGATTTGGTTTCCTGTAATGAACAGGAGAGTGAGTGATATGTTCATTCTTCAGGATCTTCCTTCCTGTTCATTCCAGGATACATTATAAAGCTTCTTTGATTCGTTTTTAATAGATGAGCATCTGCCTACATATCAGACCGTTTAACTGATCTGCTCCACAACAACGTCTAACATCATCAAACCCACTAACATCAAACCCACTAATTACTGATCGGAAGAACTAGTACTCACCATGACGCGTGTCCCGGTTCTCCCGGCCTGAGGGCTGGGACAGAGCGGAGGCAGATTACGCTGGTCCTGACCAGTGTCCAAATAGGTGATCAGCTCTACAGGGCGGTCTGTATCACTGTTCATTTTAACTGCGGGTTCTGAATCAGTCAGGAGTCCGCAGTTCACCCCGTCCCAGCCCTCAATAAGTCTCCTCTTAAACCTGTTTGGTGAAGTGGAGCTAATGTGTTAATTATCAGTGAAAGTGGCGATCATTCGATCTGGTCTGTGTCAGGCCACCAGCGGTTTTATAGTCTCATGTGACGTCAGCATCGTTATGCTGGGTGGAGACTCTGAGTTTCTGTTTTTGATAATGGAAAGTTACTGGTGCTGCTGTTTCATCATCGTTTTAGCTGCAACTTTAATTGTAGGCGAGTTGAAACAGGAACAGGTCATGTGGTTTTAAAACTGAGTTGCTGTTTCCTCTAAACCTGCAGTAGAAGGTGTGCTTATCTTATCTTGGAGACACGACTACAGTTCAAACGCACCTCCAGCTCAGTTATTGTTAATTTTTAAAATCTCTAAATCTTCAGCTGTGAAAGTAACAGAACTACTGTAACCTTTACATCCAGAGAGATGAATATATTAAACTGGACAGGTCAACACAGGAAGCAGGCAGTGGCCAAAATAGAAATGTGTACCAAAGGTAATGGATGTCTATTACAGGCGACCCATCACACAGTAATGCTATGTAATAGACACATCTCAGAATCTCAGAAATATCATTTATTATCAGATCTTTCAGTTTAATATCAAATCCTCAAGGAGGAAATAAAGAAAAGAGTTTTGGTTCTCTAAATATTAGACTCACATAAATACAGTTCATTAACTTGTAGATATCAATCAAGTTCAAGTGATATACACTCAAAAAATATAGAACTGGCTCTTCTGCATCTTAAAATAACAAAATATGTTGATATCAACTGAATTTACCCATTTTAAAATGTACTTAAAGTATTACAGTTAAAAGGATGTAATTATCACAAATCTTACATCAGCAAAAGTCAAAGAAGCCGAATGAAACAGAATGAATTGTGTTTTCCAATTTTCATGGGATTTCTCCTGCTATCACAACAAAAATACCCAACAAATGAAGTATATTTTAATTTAAATATTATACATAAAACATTACTCAACTGTTTTGAGTTATGGGAATTTATTTGGATGACTGTTTTAATTCCAATGGTATTTTGAAGATCTTAAAAACCTTTTAAAATTTAGTCTGTTGTCATAATCAGCTGGAAATATTGGCACCGGAGATTAGGTGTTATTAGCTATTCCTGAGTGCAGCTCTAAACTACAGTACAGTGCAGATAAGTAGGACCAACACAAGTTAAATCAGCACAAATAAGTTCAATAAACATTAAAGAGTTGAGTTGGAAATGTGATAGCTGAATGAGTCACTGAATGAGTCTCAGTTTTTCATATGCCAAGGTACACTAACTCTTTCAATGTCAGATCCCTTCAGGGTTGTGGTTTTAGAAGTGTAAAATCAATTTCGGAGGCTCTGGAAAATAAATTTAGTTTTCTCAACATTTAAGGCTAGTTTATTACTATAAAAATGCCAAATGTAGGGCATTAAATGTGTGAATGCCATGTGTTGGCTTCCAGGGCAGAGTCTAGTGAGAAGGTGGCACATCACTGTCCAGCGGCGGGGTCCAGCCAGAGGGCCGTGTGTCAGCATCCAGTGACGAGGTCCAGCGAGAAGGTTGTGCGTTGAGCGCGTTCTGCCCTCCAACTCTGCTATCTTCTGGGATAGACAGGCAAAGATTTTGCACTGTGTAGGCATGTGGAAGACCACCAGCATTAAAAATAAAACAGTTTAGCTTAGGATAAGCCAGGCTGCTCTCTGACTCTGACATGAATGATGATATAAGATAAGATGAGAAGACAATCCTTAGATAGTCCTACAACAAGGAAATTCACTGTGCTACAGCAGCAAAGTCAAGTCAAGTCAAGTCAAGTCAAATTTATTTATATAGATTTACAGAGAATCCGGGTCCACGCCCCCAGTGAGCAAGCCTTGGCGAGAGTGGCAAGGAAAAACTCCCTCAACAGGAGGAGGGACAGCAAGGCACTCAAAAAAAGAGGAACAAGAAGAGAATAAACAAGCAAGTAATTAACCTTGTTAATCACTTAACAAGGTTTACAGTTTGTTACTTTTTACTATGTAAAGAATATATATATATATATATATATAATACTAAAGATAAAAAATAAGCGATTCTCTCTCTCTCTCCCTCTCTCTCTCTCTCTCTCTCTCTTCTTACTAGGGATCCGTGGATCACACATTGGACACATTACTGCCCTAACCTAAAAGTTATTTTTATACTTACCACCAGATATCTCTTCTTGATTAAGATTTGAGTCTTCAACCTTTAATAAATGTTTATAAATGCATATCCAATGAGGCAAAAGAGGAAAAGAGCGGCTCTGCCCCTTTCATCTTATTATGGACGCTAAAGGACCACTTCATCTATTTAGCAGATCACCACAGTTACTTTTTAACACCAAAATAGGGTTTGTGATGCTGCAGAATGTGCCAGTTTCATAAAGAAACTGCAGATTTACACCTGAAACCAGAGCAAAAGACTCAGGACATCAGGCCACAGGGAAGGTCAAACCAGATACCTGATAAAGCATCTTCTTTTTTAATAGTCTGCCATTGTGTTGACCTGTGTTCAGTCTGTAATGAATCCTGAAAGCTGCGTCCCTACCAGAGTGTGATCTCGAGCTAATTTAATGAAAGTAATTCAGGCTTCAGGATGACCGCTACTGTCTTGAGCTTTATGCTGGTGTACTTTAGTTCATGGTTATAGATAACACTGAGTGATACAGTGTCAAACCATATCATCAAGTCTATCAGAGATACTGAACAGGTCCACACAGAAACTTCAGCTTGACTGGAATGTGGTCTGACTGGTTTCTGTAGCTGCCTTTTAGAAAAGAAACTGTGGACAGATAATTACTTGGCCTGTGCAGAACCAGAGAGTGTATTTGTAATGGAAAACAGTGTTCTAATGGAACATGAAAAGAAGATTGCTCTGTTCCCCTTCTTAGAAAGAGAGCATGCAATGTGTCTGTGAGAGTGGAGAGGGCTACAGGTACATGGTGTAGATGTGGATTTTTGTTGTATTTATGAGTGTGAAGAGGGCTATACAAGTCAATGGTATGGGTGTGGATTTGTGATTTATCTTAAAGGCTGAAGAAGGCTATAGAGGTATGCAGTGTGGATCGGAACGTGTGGTGCATCTATAAGGGTGATCAGCACTAAATGTATGCAGTGTGGATGTGGACATGTGGTGTATCTATGAATGTGGGCAGGGCGACAGATTTGCGGTATGAATGGGCAGTGTGTCTCTAAGCAGGGTAAGAGAAAAATATATGTGTTGTGAATGTAGACGTGCAGTGTCTATGACGGTGTAGAGGGCTACATGTATGCAGTGTGGATGTGGACGTATGGTGTATCTATGAGATTCTACACGGCTACAGGTACATGATAGGTGGACTGCATGTGGAAGTGTGGTGTATCTCTGAGGTTGGAGAGGGCAATAGGAGTCTGGTGTGCATGTGGATGTGTGGTGTATCTATGAAAATGGAGAGGGCTACAGGGACACATTGTGGATGTGAATTTCTGGAGTATACATATGAGGGTGAAGAGGGTTATATGAGTACATGGTGTGGATTTGGATTTGTGGTGTATCTAAAAGGGTGAAAAGGGCTTTACAGATATGCGGCGTGGATGTCGATGTAAACTGTACCCATGAGCGTGGAGAGGGCTATAGGTACATTGTATGGATGTGAACATGTGCTGTATCTGTGAGTGGACAGGCCTACATGTATGCGGTGTGGATTTGGATGTACGGTGTATCTATGAGGGTGGAGAGAGTGACAGGAATGCGATGTGCATGTGTGATGTATCTATGAGGATGGAGAGGGCCACAGGTACACATTGTAGATGTGGCTTTGTGGTGCATATATGAGGGTAATGAGGGGTATACAGGCACGCAGGGTGGATGTGGATTTGTGGTGTATTTAAAAGAGTGAGGAGGGCTATACCTGTACGTGTTGTGGATGTACTATTGAGGGTGGAGAGGGCTACAGCTATACGGTCTGGATGTGGCTTTGTGGTGCATATATGAGGGTGGAGAGGGTGACAGGAATGTGGTGTGCATGTGGATATGCAGTGTATCTATGAGGTTGGAGAGAGCTACATGTATGCACTGTGGATGTGGACGTGCAGTGTTTCTACGAGGTTAGAGAGGGTACAGGTATGCATTGATGTGGATGTGTTGTTTATCTATGAGAGTGAGGAGGCTACAGGGACACCTTGTGGATACAGATGTGAGGTGTATGTATGAGAATGATGAGGGCTACAGGTCTAAGATGTGGATGTGGACAAGCTGTAAACCGGTGAGTGTGGACAGGGCTACACGTAGGCAGTGTGAATGTGGATGTGCAGTGTATCTGAGAAGGTGGAGAGGGCTACAAGTAAATGATGTGGATGCTGACATGTGCTGTATCTTTGAGGGTGAAGAGAGCTACAGGTATGCTGTGTGGATGTGGACGTATGGTGTGTCTATGAGGGTGGACAGGAGTAAATGTACAGTGTGGATGTGGACATGCGGTGTATCTGTGAAGGTGGAAGGGCTGGAGGGGGTGGAAATGCAGTGTGCAGGTGTGGTATATCTCTGAGGGTGGAGAGGGAAAAATGTACTTGATGTGGATGTAGACGTCCAGTGTATCTATCAGGCTGGAGGGCTACAAGAATGCGGTGTGCGGTGTATGTGATGTATCTATGACGACTGAGATGGTCACAGGTACATGGTGTGGATGTGGACGTATGGTGTATCTATGATGTGAGTGTGGACAGTGCTACACGTCTGCTGTGTGAATGTGGATGTGCAGTGTTGGATAGTGCTGAAGGTGCACTATGTGGATGTATACACGTGGTGTATCTATGAGGGTGAAGAGTGCTACAGGTACACAGTGTGGATGTCACACATACATATGCACACTGCATAACTGTAGCCCTTTTCATCCTAATAGACAGACCACATGTTCACATCCACAGTGCATACCTGTAACCCTCCTTACCCTCATAAATTCACCACGTCTGTATCCACATTGTGTACCCGTAGCCCTCTTCATCCTCATAGATAAAACACAGATCTGTGTATATGTGGGGGAGAAGTGGGCTATAGGTACACCATGTGGATGTGGATTTGTACTGTATCTATGACAGTGAAGAAGGCTTAATGTATGCAGTGGATGTGGATGTGCGATATATATATGAGGGTGGAGAGGGCTACATGTTTGCGGTGTGGATGTGAACGCACAGTGTATCTATGAAAGTAGAGAGGGTACAGATATGCAGTGTGGATATGGATGTGTCAAATCAAATCAAATCACGTTTATTGTAACACACATTTACACTTACCTACTCGTACTTAAACGTACAAGAAATATATAAGAAAAATATATATATACAGACACTTTAGACTCTAAATGTATACACATATCCATATTAATATGCAAACTATTACACCATTACAATGTACAGTTTTATACAGTAATATAAGTTATGAAATAACAGCTATGATATGTACAGTTGTACATATCTTTATACCTGCAATTTGTGAGTCTGAGGTAGATGAGGAAGTCTGCACACTTCCGGCAGTGTGGCATGTAGCTGCAGTGGCCACTTCGGGAACAACAAAGCAGTGCTTTTTGCTCTTCTTTGTTTTACTATCTGTCACTGTAACCCTACCAAATCTCAAAAATCATGACTGCAACAACCAGCACCAATATGTACCATCGCCAGAGCCTACTACAGCTCAGAAATCAGCCACAATCTCTGCTTCCAGACGGACTGCAGGAAGAGCTGCGTGAGCTAGGCCTGCTACGATCCATGGTGTTGTGTGAACCTGCTGGCCAAAATGGGGCTCATTGAAAGCGATGCATGAGAAGGCGGAGGCAAAGCAAGTGAGCCGGGGTGTACGCTAGGCTAATGGCTAACCCCCGGAATTACCTCTGGACCCAGCGGGCTACCCAGCGTGAGTTCAGAGACTGCTGTGTTTTCGTTTTTACGGAGACGTGGATCACAAGCTCCACTCCGGACTTAGCCGTTCAGCTCGCCAGCCTGTTGTGCTTCCGTGCGGACAGAGACGCTGAGCTGTGCAGTAAGACTCGAGGTGGGGGACTGTGTGTTTACATCAACACTGAATGGTGTAAAAACACGGCGCTTGTCTCCAGTCACTGCTCACCGCTGGTGGAGTTTGCGATTGTCAGAGCCAGGCCTTTTTATTGGCCAAGAGAGCTGACTACGCTGTACATAGTAGCGGTGTATATAGCTCCCAGTGCTAATGCTAATGCCGCACTGAAGGAGCTATACAGCGCTATCAGCGATCTGCAAAACACACCCAGACGGACTGTTTATTGTTGCTGGAGATTTCAACCATGCCAATCTGAAGTCAGTAATCCCCAAATTTCACCAGTATGTGGACTTTGCAACCCAGGGGGCTAATGCGCTGGATCTTTTACACAAATATCCTGGCATGTACAGGGCCGAGCCCCGCCCCCACATATTCAACATCTCTCTGAGCACTGCAGTCGTTCCACCGTGCTTCAAGTCCACAATCATCATCCCTGTGCCGAAGAAGTCTCCAGTGTCCTGCCTCAAAGACTACCGTCCCGTTGCACTCACTCCCATCATCATGAAGTGCTTTGAGAGGCTCTATATGAGGCACATTAAAGAACAGCTTCCTCCTTCACTGAACCCACTGCAATTTGCATACAACCCCAAACCAAAGTACAGCTCAAACCACATCATCAAGTTTGCTGATGACACGACTGTGGTGGGTCTGATCAGCAAGAACGATGAGTCAGCGTACAGAGAGGAGGTGCAGAGGCTAACAGACTGGTGCGGAACCAACAACCTGTCTCTGAATGTGGACAAAACAAAGGAGATGGTTGTTGACTTCCAAAGAGTGCGAGATCAGAATCAGAATCAGAATCAAGCTTTATTGGCCAGGTTTGCTTACGCATACAAGGAATTTGGTTTTGGTTACAGGAGCTCCCAGTGCAGAGTATCAGACAGACATTTACATGTAGTGAATAAAATAAAATAAATATAAAATATAACAAAAAATAAAATAAAACATGCATTCCTACCATCACTCACTCAAACACAAACACACAGTCATACCTGTAAACCTTACATTGTGCAAGTATTGTTCTAAAGTTAAAGTGCTGAGTGCAGCAGCAGTTAAAGGGTGTATAGTGGCAGAGAAAGGGATCAGTGAGGTAACAGTCAGGTAAGTGGGGGTAGTAAGGCAGGTAAGTGAGGTAACAGTCAGGTAAGTGGGGGTAATAAGGCAGGTAAGTAAGATGCTAGAATAAAACCCTGGTTTGAGGCAGCAGTTCCAGAGGATGGAGTTGACTCAGATACTATATACCAGTATTTATGAAGTGCAGTTTGAAGCTGGAATATTGTTTTTGTGTAATATTTTTAACTGTTCAAGAGAGAGATGGCTTGTGGGAAGAAGCTCTTTTGACCACCCCCCACTGAACATCACTGGCTCTGCTGTGGAAATTGTCAGGAGCACCAAATTCCTCGGTTTCTACATCACAGAGAACCTCACCTGGTCCCTCAACACCAACTCCATAGCCAAGAGAGCCCAGCAGCACCTCTCATTCCTGTGGAGACTGAAGAAGGCTCATCTCCCCCTCCATCCTCACCATGTTCTACAGGGGGACTGTGGAGAGCATCCTGAGCAGCTGCATCATCGCCTGGTTTGGGAATTGCACCACCTCCGACCGCAAGACCCTACAGCACATAGTGAGGACAGCTGAGAAGATCATCGGGGTCTCTCTCCCCTGCATCATGGACATCTACACCACACGCTGCATCCGCAAAGCCACCAGCATCGTGAACGACCCCATCCATCCCATACATGGACTTTTTTCACTGCTGCCGTCTGGCAGAAGGTACCGGTGCATCCGTGCCATCACTGCCAGACTCTGCAACAGCTTTATCCTCAAACGATCAGGTTTTTAAACTCTGCATATTACATTGTTAATGAACTAATAAGTATTTTTATTCTTAAAAAGAAGTAACGTGATAACTTACTAGCACTTATGTGTTAATCCCACTAATTATCTGTTAATTAACTTTCCATCACCTCCATATATTCAGTTGCTTCACTTTTCATTAAAGATGCTCATCACTTTCATCTTTGGCATATCTGTACAAACTAACTCATATCTGGTAGGAGTGCATGTAAATTTGGGCATAAGTGCTGGATATGTGGCTAATTAACCAAAACTATTATCAACATAATCTGTAATTGCAAAAATAAGAACAACAGTAGAAAATATCAATAATACTAATTTGTGTGCAGGACAGTCCAGTACAAAAGTGGATGTACTGACTTTACATGCACATTGATATAAACAAGTGCTGCAACTATTTCATGTTCCATTTAAAGACACATTACACTGTGCTTTAGTTTCATACTGCTGACTCACAAACACAGCTTCGGTCATACACTGCAATAATACAGCGTTTATTTTAGGGAATTAATTACACTAAACAATCACTCTACTATGTTAACAACACTGAGAGTATTTTTTTTTTTAATTTAACATTTAATTTTTTTTTCCAGTTGTTGTTATTTTAATACTATTAAGTTTGGTCAGCAGGGGAGGAGTGCACTCACTGCTGGACATCAAACTCCACTCACGAGCACGGCCATTAGCTTTCATGCCAAACACTGCGTTTTATTGGCTGGCTACTGAAATATCTGCATGAATTAGTGTGTGCTTCATGTAAATGATATGTAAATGAGGTGCTGGTCGGCTGGTTTCATGCACTGAAGCTGATTTATCATTTATGCTCAAATCTCCACTTGTTTCCACATCATACAAAATTGTTATGAATCACACTGTTTCTTTATTAAAAACAAAACTTTTCATCTTTTGTTTTGTTTTCTTTTTGTCTTAAACATTAGTTCATAATATAATTAATGGAAAAGGTTGTCACTTTACTTGGAGGGACACAAAAGCAGTAATTAAGTAAGAGGAATTTAAGAAGTAATTAATAGTCAAAATGTAAAGATCTAAGGGCCATTAATCATCAAAGTTACGTGAAAAAGAACACATTTTATTGCCTTTTATAAGGTATGAACTGCTCTGCGTCTGATTCATAACAATTTTGTACGATGTGGAAACAAGCGGAGATTTGAGCATAAATGATAAATCAGCATTTGTTTATATCATTGTGCATGTAAAGTAAGTACATTCACTTTGGTACTGGACTGGACTATTGTTGTTTTTTGCAATTACAGATTATGTTGACAATAGTTTGGTTAGTTAACCACATATCCAGCACTTATGCCCAAATTCACATGCACTCCTACCAGATATGAGTTAGTTTGTACAGATATGCCAAAGATGAAAGTGATGAGCATCTTTAATGAACAAGAACCAATGTGAGAAAAGTGAAGCAACTGAATATATGGAGATGGTGGAAAGTTAATTAACAGATAATTAGCGGGATTAACACATAAGTGCTAGTAAGTTATCACGTTACTTCTTTTTAAGAATAAAAATACTTATTAGTTAATTAACAATGTAATAAGCAGCAGTTAGTACACAGATAATGAGTAAGTAAGCCATAAATTAACGACAAATGAACTTATCAACTAACTGTGTACTTAGTTACTAATTGATAAGTGCTAAATCATTTACTAAGTAATAGCTAATGCTTAATGAAGAGCTAACTAATAACTAAATAATGGGGAACTAATAGTTGATTATTATATATTTAATGATTGATTGGCGACCCCTAATGTAAAGTGTTACCGATTTATTTATTGCATTTATTGTGTTGTTTCTAGTTTAATTTTTTGCACATTTAGGTCTGACGTTTGCATTTTGTACTGTCTATTTTATTCCTTGTTGCACCGTGTTGTTCCTGGAGGAATGTAATTTCACTCCACTGTGTACTTGTACATAGAATGACAATAAAAGCCTCTTGACTTGCACAGATAGTGAGTTATTCTGTAATGAGACAGAACTGATCAGACACTCGAGGATAAATTTAGGAAAGTTGGACATCTGCAAAAAGCAGAGATGCTGCCTTATGACCTCCACACTTAATGCCCTCCTGACCTCAGCTATGCCTTGACACCCAGTCCATGATTATTACAAACAGGAAACAGGCAATGCACAACCTTTTTGGAGTCCAACAACCACACTGAATGAGCTTGTCTTAATACCAAGTATACGGCACCTCATACTCCCTGTAGTTGCTGTAGCACCCTCGTTAAATCACGAACACAAGGCGTTCTTTAAGTTACAAGCATTTAATTTGCATGTCCTTGCCATCAAATTGCCGTGAGAACTAGATAAATAAATACACAAATCATAAAATGAGCCTTATGCAATACAGCAACATTTGCATAGAAAATAATCATTAAAAAACAGATCTCATATTCTAGCACAAATATAGCTCAAATAATCCAAACTCAAGGCTATAAGCCCTTAAACTTATGAATAATTAGCTTGTTGAACGTTCATGAAAACGTAGATTTACCATTACTATACTATATCAACTCTGTTTGTATTTTAGCTGTAAGCTAATGCATATCTATAAACATAATATGGAAACACATAAAACCTTGCCTACCTCATTGGCTGTATTAACTCATAGAGGGAAATGTAGAAAACTTCAAGCTTTACAAGTCTTGAACTGTTCATGAACTGTAATATACAGCAACATAATGTAAAATATCCTTTTAAGGCTTCAGATAAGCTTTGCTTCTTTTCATAATGCATAGAGCACACCAACCTAAAGAGTCCAAACCAAGTCTATGATAAAAAATATTGGTTCCGCTAAGGCTTATACAAGTGCCTTTACATGAAGGTTATGTACTTATGTTTATGTCAACCAACAGAATTAAATTATGAACTTAAATTGCACAACTGACTTTGACAGTAGTTACACTCCCACCAAATCACTGGTGATTTCCCTTATGAACTTGATATGTAAAAGATTTAAATAAGAATATTTGTGAGACCTGGAACAAAGTAAGGTTGAGAGACCACAGGGCTGCATTACTCAGCTTCCAGCAGAGTGACCGTCTTGTGGATAGGTCTCTCTTAACTTTCCTTGGTTGCTTTCCTTGGTCATCTAGCGCTGAATCACTGACTAGCAATTGTAACCTTCTCACATATCCATCTTCACCAGGGTACACTTTGGTAACCTTGGCTAGCTTCCATTGATTCCATGGAGCATTATCGTCTTGTATAATATCTATATGATTTCTGTGTGTCTTTTGCTACTTTTGTCTCTGTTGCAGACTTAACAGAAATTCCTTCCCCCATCTAGACCAAAATTCATTGGCTAAATGTTGCACTCTATGCCATCTTTTGCGGAGGTAAAGATCTTCCTTTACAAACTCTCCAAGTGGCGGAAGCAGTATTGACAACTTTATCATCAGGGTATGATTGGGTGTAAGAGGTTGTTGCCTAGCTGGATCATTGAGTGGGTGCACTGTTAAAGGTCTGCTGTTTATGATTGCCATGACTTCGTAGAGGTAGGTTTGCAAAGATGAGCTGTCAAATTTTTGGGCTGACTGATTCAGAATGGATGTCAACACACTTCTTATTGTCCTGATTTGCCTTTCCCAGGCTCCACCCATATGACTAGCAGATGGACTGTTCATGACAAATTCACAGCCTAGTTGCTTTAGGCATCCTTGGCCCATCTCTTTTACAGCTTCCAGGAACTCATGTTTGGCACCAACAAAGTTAGTGCCCTGGTCAGACAGAAGTTGTCGAACGTTTCCACGGAGGTTAATGAAGGCATGAAGATTGTTAATAAAGGCATCACTTGTCAAGTCATCGATTAATTCTATGTGCACAGCACGAGAGCACAAACAGGTAAATAGCAACCCATAGCGCTTGAGCTCCCTTCTTCCTTCCTTGATATAGAATTGACCGAGTGAGGCTTGCATCTGAAAACTGATGAAGTTTGTACCTCTGAACTTCTTTGAAGCTTGCTGGCAGATAACATTGCTGAATCTTGATGTCAAGTCTGTAAGTCCAAGAGCCACGATTCCCATTGTGGTCAAAGATCATCAGACAGCAGTTCAGCCCATCCGACCCTGTCCTGGCACATTTGTTGAAGTACCTGCTTCCCTAATAGAATAAAGGGCACTACCAACCCAAGTGGGTCATAGATGGAGGCTACAAATGGGCGTATGCTTACAACTATGGTGAATCTGAGCTGATCTGAAGCAATGCACCCAGAGCTCTTTTCATCCTTGGCTCACCTTAGGCTAAGTCTTGGTTTCGTACTGTTTCTGCACACTTTTCTTTAGGAATTGATGCAAGTACTTTCTGGCTGTTATAAATTAACGTGTGAATTTGTAACGTGTGAAATATTTCCTAGAGGGGTAAAATTTATCCCCTTTGCTACCATCCCCAGTGCTTTCCAGACAGTTGAAGCCTTGTTCAATCATGTTTTCAGACTTTTTGGCATTCTTGAGGACACAGTGTCTGATACGGGACCCCAATTCACTTCTCAGGTATGGGCAGTGTTCTTTGAACACATCAGGGTCTCCATAAGCCTTTTGTCGGGATATCATCCACAATCAAATGGTCAGTGCGAATGAATGAATCAGGAACTGGGAAAGTTTTTAAGAATCTTTTGTCATAACAATCCTTCAGACTGGGCTCAATTTTTAGCATGGGCGGAGATAGAACAAAACTCTTTGACAAGCTCTGCTACGGGTATGACCCCTTTTCAGTGCGTTTTAGGCTACCAACCGCCTTTAGCATCATGGACAGGTTCTTCTACAGAGGTTCCTGCCGTGGACAACTGGATGACAAGAAGTGAGAGGGTCTGGGAGGAGACTCATCAGCGCATAGAGACAGTGCTTCGACAAAATAAAGAACAAGCAGATCGACACAGAGGTCAAACCCCGGTATTCCAGCCTGGAGACTGAGTCTGGTTGGCCACCAAAGACTTCCGTAGTCCAGAGGGAAGTAGAAAATTACAGCCCAAATACATTGGACCTTTCAAAATTGTAAAAAAGATAAATGATGTGACTTATAGGCTTGACTTAACCCCATGCTTCCGTGTCTCATGTTCCTTCCATGTGTCTCTTCTTAAACCAGTTGCTGCAGGACACTTGGACGAGGCAATGCCAGACGCGACGCCACCTCCACCGGAAGCGATAGATGGGGCTCCAGTATATGCTGTCCATAGATTACTGGACTCACGACGACGGGGCAGGCTCCTCCAGTACCTCATAGACTGGGAAGGATATGGCCCAGAGAAGCAGTGTTGGGTACCTGCTAGAGACGTTAGCTGGGCTTGCGAACAATTGTAACCTATGAGTTCAATGTCACATTCAATCAAAGGAGCCATCTCTTCGGCAAGGTGCTCTAGGTGAGGCCATGCTCTTGCTGTCTTGGCTGTAGAAATGTGACTTAAATTGGCAGGAATAAACACTCTTGAGTAGGTTACTGGGAGAGCGATCTTCTTTGATGAATAAAAGCCTCTGACCTGTAGTCCAGTTAACTTCTGTCTTGAAATTGTTGTACTTCTGGACGATAATGTGGAGAGTTTTAACTGCAAAGGCTCTGTCTGGGTTTCCTGAATGTCTGCCCTTTCTTGCAGGATGAAAGTGGTATCACTTTGGTTGTCCAAAGTGCATATACAAGAACTTAATTCTCTGGGTTACTTGTTGTGGACAACCAAACTGGAATAACTGTGGATGTGTAGGTGTTGGTCATGTCTTGCACCACTCTGTTAGATGTTGCTTCTTTTGATGTTTCATTGATCTCTGTTCTTTCATTTGACATTTCCTTCTGCTTTTAATGTTTCTTGCCTTTCTTTTGTTTGTTACCCCATGGTTCTCTCTTTCTGCTCTCTATGGCATGGTCTTCATGTAAACATGTTGGGTGCTTCATCTTACACATGTCGCAAACATTCCTCTTTTCATAAATCTTTGATTGGTGTCCTGGGTTCAAGCATCCAAAATACAATCCCTTAGTCTGCAGAAACTTGACTTTTTCTGTAATAGACTTGTCCATGAATCGCTGACATGTGTGAATGCTGTGGCTTAACCTCTCACAAAACACACATGATTTAAAATCTGAGTGTTCTTCAGAACTGCTTGCCAGTACCTTTGCACCAATCCAGTCTTTGGTGTTTTCACTCTTTCTCCATCACTGGACTTCAGAGTGTGAAAAGAAGTTACCAGACTTCTCAATTACCTTTCTGTTCCATCTGGCCATTAGCCAGTCAGGAAGCTTTGTGAGCATTTTTTGATACTTGTGGAAGTAACAGACCTTCTCATTCACTGGAATATTTTTCCTGTCTATCAGTGACTGAAAAAATGTTTTTCGGTCTTTGTAACTTATCTCTGTACCTTTTCTTTCAATGCATTTTGTCTTGCAGCATTTTCTGCTTCTTGTAATGCATGCCTCTGTCTGTTCTTAGCTTCAGGTTTTTCAAGCTCCATCCCACACGTTTCATTTCTTTTAAGACCTTTAAAGTGGCTTGAGATGCTGCAAGCTCTGCTGCAGCTTCTTGTTTCTGTGCAGAGGACAAGCTTGAACTGTTTGCAGACCTTAGACTTTGAGAGCTTGAGCCAGACCCCTTAGATACTGCAGGTGAGAACACAGAGTCAGCCTCAATCCAGTGTACTTGTTCCCTTTGAGAATCTTGACCCTTGACCTAGATGATTCCAACCATATTCCAAGAGGTGCCTGGAAACAGCATCACAAGTGTCTACTCATCTGTGGGTCTCTCCATCTGGGGTAATGTATTGGTGAAAGTCTTCATAAACTTGTTTTACATCTGTTGAAGCACAACAAATCTTGGTCATAAGGTCTTGCAAGCTCTCACTGGAGAGAGGTTTGTTGAGTGCCCTTTTAGCCTCCTTAGCCAGAGCTTTCCATTTGTTGTAAGTCATTGTAAAGCAATGCTGAAGCCTTTTAGATTTGCTCTCTTGGAATTCTTGTCCTTTTTAGTTAGCATTCAGGTCTTCTTGCTTCTTCTTAGTCCTTCTTCTGCAGCAGCTTGAGTCTCTACACCTATCTCAGTCTCTCTTGGTGGGTTTATGCCTAAGGATTTATTATGAAGGATTATAGACTGCTGCTGTAACCTTTCAGCTCCACTCATACTATCTAGGCCCTGGTTGTTAGCTTCATATTCATGCTCAGATATTTTTTGTTGTCTGACTTGACCTCAAGTGCTTAATTGTGTAGTTGTTAGAAACTTAAATGTAATCAAATTAGTTCAATTAACTGATTTAGCTTAAGTCTTACTAATTAGTTTATGCTTAGACTGTGATAGTATTATTGATTGCTATTTACTCAGATTGCTAAATTTAACCAACTATGGTTTAGAATGACTTGTGTGTTATTAACTTCTTTCACGATACAAATGAATTCACTGCTCACAATGAATTAAAGAACATTTAAACATTAGCAGTTATCTCAATAGCAATTATACTATGTTGGCCCCCTTAAATGTCATTCAAGCGATAAATTACTTAGTAGTAACTATGATGGAATCAGCAATGAAACATGCACACAACACCAGAACGCTTTGCCCTTTTGCACTTATACAGTCCCTTAAAGCAGACGACAAGGCTGCTCCACTACTTAACATTTAAAGGTGTTACTTCTTGTTGGCTTAACCATGCAGTACTCCTGGACTCCACTAGCTTAGGTTACTAGTATATACACAGACTTATATGTCCGATGTTAGAGTTCGATGAAACTCTGGAAAACTTGCTTGCAGCTCAGTCGACAACTGGCACGGATCCACCTTGTGTCAGACAGGCTGAGTTCTCACTGTAGTCGCTGTAGGTCCCTTGAGTTAAATCATGAACACAAGGCGTTCTTTAAGTTCTTTAAGCTTTACAAGTCTTCATTTAAGTCCAATCTTCATGAACTGTAATATACAGCAACATAACGTAAAATATCCTCTTAAGGCTTCAGATATGCTTTGGTTCTTATTGTAATGCATAGAGCACACCAACTTAAAGAGTCCAACCCAAAGTTATGATACAAAAATATTGGTTCCGCTAAGGCTTATCCAAGTGTCTTTACACAAAGGTTATGCACTTATATTTATGTTAACCAACAGAATTAAATTATGAACTGAAACAGCACAACAGACTTTGACAGCAGTTACACTCCCAGAGAATATCATAGCTTTCTCCAAGTCAAAAAAAGACATGTAGGCTGGGTTGGCAAATTCCTAGGCCCCTCAACAATCCATACAAGCGTAATTGGTGAAGTCTCCTTTCCAGTAACTTGGCATAAACTTTCTCAAGGAGGCTCAGCAGTGTGATACCCTGGTAACTTGCACACACACTCTGGTCCCCTTTCTTAAATATAGGGACCACCACCCCAGTTTGCCAGTCCAAGGGCAATGTTTCCGAGGTCCATGCAACGTTACAGAGGCACATCAACCATGACAGCACCAAAACATCTCACCCATTCCCAGTGCCTTCCCATCAAAGAGCTGGCCAACTACCTCAGTGACCTCCACTAAAGAAATGGAGTCTTCTTGCTCCCTGTGAGGGAGGCATAGCTCTCGGGTTTAGGAGTTCCTCAAAGTGCAACTTCCACAGACCAATAATATCCTCATTTGAAGTCAGAGTTTCTCCACCTTTGCTTAGTACAGCTTGAGTGAATTTACTCCAACCTCTCTTGAGATATCAGCCTACAACTACTTTGAAGCCAACCAAAAGTCTTTTTTCATGGCCTCTCCAAACTCCTCCCATGTGCCAGATTTTGTTGCCACTGCTGCTGCCTTTTTTGCCCATCTGCTGAGGTGGGAGTTCTCTGGCCAGCCAGTCCCTAATGGCCTCTTTCTTCAGTGTTGACAGCTTCCCTCACCGTCAGTGTCCACCAGTGGGTTCTTGGGTTGCCACCCTGACAATCTTTTGGCCACAGCACACATGAAATAATGATGGCACACAAACACAACACTTGTGTAAACAAATTCCTAAAATATGTTAATGCATATGGTAAATAAAAGATAAGCTAATACTAAAACAGAGCAACGAAAAATAACTGATATAATTGGAATTATACTGTGAATAAGGTGAGATCTTGGCCAATATCTTACTGCAACAGACTAATCTGTAATCTATTTGAGCAGTGAATGTTCCTTTGATGGTGCAGAGGGCAGAGGAGCACTGAGAAGAGATCAGAAAAAAAGTAAAGAAAGAGTGGCTGGTCTACCGTTCACTCTTGTGTCTGTGTGGTTTCTTGTTTAATGAATAATTATTATTCACTATGGTGAAAGTCCCAAGAAGCTTGGTTACACTGGTTGCAGCAGTACACATGAACTTGTGTATGTAGTTTTTATTTCTGCACTGTGATAGGTTAACTTTTTTCAGCATAGCATGCAAAATTCCCATCTTGTCCATCCCAGACAACAGCACATACAAGTGTAGCCAGGGGAGAATTCACTTCTCACAAGAGACTCAAGACTGACTTATGATTTAACATTCTCCCTTTACAGAAAACAGAAGCTATGTTTTTCTGCAGAGAGGACAATTGGGGTTAAGTTGCCCACACTGCTGTAACTGCATGCCTCCAGAACCAGGAAGCATGCAGAGAAGATCTCCACTGACCCCTTTCACCCCGGACACCACCTGTTCCAGCTCCTTCCCTCAGGCCGGCACTTCAGCCAGATGAAGATCAGGACATCCAGGAACTTCTTCGTACAAGCCATCACTCTCTTGAACAGTTAAAATATTACACATAAACAATATTCCAGCTTCAAACTGCACTTCAAAAATACTGGTATATAGTATCAACTCAACTCCATCCTCTGAAACTACCATCTCAGACCAGTGTTTATTCTAGCATCTTACTTACCTGCCATATTACCTTACTTACCTGCCTTATTACCCCACTGATCTGACTGTTACCTCATTGATCCCTTTCTTTGCCACTACACACCCTTTAACTGCTGCTGCACTCAGCACTTTAACTTTAGACCCATACTTTGCACATGTTGCATACTTTTTTGTATTTTATTTTATTATATTTTATTTTACATTTATTTATTTTATTTTATTCACTACATGTAAATGTCTGTGCATTGTGAGCTCCTGTAACCAAAACCAAATTCCTTGTATGTGTAAGCAAACCTGGCCAATAAAGCTTGATTCTGATTCTCAGCTGGTCAAGGCAGCCTGAAGTTGCCATCCAGGCAGCCATTAGCAGCATTAGCGCCTATGACTGTGAGTTAGCGAGCACTCTGCCTATTTGTTCAAGCAAAGCATTGTTTTTCTCGATGGAAAGGGGTCATTGGGGCTTTCAAGCAGAACCAGTTTATTGACAGTTTCAAGGCCACCATTTCTCTCTGCCTTCAAGCACCCACAAAAGTCTGGGAGTTCATGTTGTGGTAATTAGTAGGCTAGTACAAGAAGCAATCCTGGTGCAGTTGCACAGAGGGAGGAGAAGTTTATCTGTTTCCTTGAAAGCACACTGTATGAGTATGTATCTTTCTAGCCACTTCACTGGGGACAAACTAGCTGTGCAATCTGTTTCTGATAATGAGCAACCTGAGCAAATGTACTTTATGAGAATGAGATGAAAAGGATGTATGAGGAGAATCAGAGACTATTCTGCAGCCTGGAGTGCTGATAAAAATGTCATGGTCGGTCACCTTCTTTGTCCTGCTATAACTGTACCTGTTGCGAGCCAGGATGCCAGTCTTAGGAGCCCCTAATGAGAGGCCATTCTCACAACTGAGAGGCGACTATAGGCCTTATGACCACAAGTAGCAAAAGCAGTTTTAATGTGTGTGAATGAAATATTACATTTAATGTTAACTTAAAGTAGTTGGTATTGTACGTTATCTCTTATGAATGGAATGTTTAGGGTCAAATTACTGGTAAACAAAGTGTTTTACTGTGGTTGACATTTTGTGGTATAGGAGCTGAGAGCTGTAGTCTGTGCCTTTTAATGACCCCAACGTTTTATTCTTGTGTTTGTCAGGTATGACAAACCTAGTTTAGTACATAAGCCCGGGCTTTAGAATAGGGACGTTGTGAGGTATTGTGTCCAATCTGTGATCTACTGAGCGTTTATTCTGGTATATGTTTCTCGTGTTTGACCTTTGCCTTTGTTCTTTGACTTTGCCCTTTTTGCCCTGCCCTTCGGATTGTTTGCCTGATTATTGATTTCAGACTTTGACCTTCTGCCTGTATTTTTGACTACGTTTTTGCCTTTCCCTTTTTGGCCTGGTGTTATGATTGTGATTTTGTCTTTCTTAATGCTATCTCGAACTGACCCATGCCTGTTTTGTGATGACGACCTTGGACTGTGATTCTATCAGTAAAGCCTCCTTTGCCTTTTACATGTGCGAGTGTCTGAATCTGTTTGGCATGTTACAGAATACCTCTGCTCCAATGCAGACGGCAGACCCAGAGGCGTTTCAGAAAGCTCTGGGAGAGCTATGGCAACTCCTCGGGAGGCACCAACAGGTATTGTCTGGAGTCACGCACTCCCTGGAATCTTTAGCTGGGATGATGACCTTGGACTGTGATTCTAACAGTAAAGCTTCCTTTGCCTTTTACATCTGCGAGCGTCTGAATCTTTTTGGCACGTTACAGTCAGCTGCATAGTGGGTCATATCAAATCAAAACAAACATATCATTTCTTATTTTTATGGTATCTAATCTATACAATAACTCTTTTATAATGGTCACTGTGTTATGTGTATAGTGAGATGGAGCTGAGAGCTGCAGTCTGTGCCTTTTAATGACCCCAACGTTTTATTCTTGTGTTAGTCAGCTAATAAACTGGCACTATGCCTGAACCCAAAGCTTTGATGAAGAATTACTCACACATAGTGGTCGCAGACCGATACAGAGGGGTTACACACACAGTGCAACTCCTTTCTCCCAGGCTCTTGGGGAGGCGGGGCCCCGGTTCGGGGGGGTGCACACAGCAGGAAGATGAACAGAAGGAATGTACTATATGATTTTCTGTCACCATAGACAAATCAGTACATCACTGATCAGGGGAAAGGGCTGTAGCCGATGTTAAGGCCCAGCCATCAGCTCATTTAAAGATTGGTTATTTACTCAATAATGTTTCAGCATACACCAGTGAAACAGACAGTCAAGATGTGAATTGTTACTGCATGGGCTTGTTGTAATCTGTAGTGTTAGAGGTACCAATAGGAGTGTCTTTATTGTTACAATGTAGGAGATGTATATAACTGACTTTTATGCTATCTGTAATTTATTTAAGCAGTCAACGTGACTGGTGGAAAATCACAGAAAAGAGGTGATAAAGAAGTAAAGAAAGAGTTGTTGGTCATTCACTCATTTCCTTATGCAGATCAGGTTTACTTAAGAATTACAAGTCATAAAGCTCAATTACATTGTAACAAACCTCTTTGAAAAAGGGTCTGATTACTTCATCTGAAAGGGACTCTAATCCAGCAGCTTGTAACTTTGCACAGAATGGAACCACAGCCTTATACTGCATGAACAAAATATGTATTTAGACCCATAATATTTACAAAACATATGAACATTTATCATCCAGTGTTGTAGTGTGTAGTCTTTTGAGTGAGAGCTGTCATTGAGTCTGAATCAGTATTTATGTCTCTGCTTGAAGAAAACAAAGGATAAATAATAATAAACAATAAAGACTCCTATGTCAGAATGCTGTTCATAGACTTCAGTTCAGCATTCAACACCATCATCCCTCAGCAGCCGACTGGAAAACTGAGCCTGCTGGGCCTGAATGCCTCCCTCTGTAACTGGGTCCTGGATTTCCTGACTGAGAGACCTCAGTTAGTTAGGATAGGTAATAAAAACTCAGGCACCACCATACCGAGCACTGTTCGTTCATTAACTCATTTACTTCAAGATCATTTTGTTAAGCATCTGTAATATCAGTCCATTCCACAGTTAGGTCACCTGTTACAGGGATTTACTTGATCAGAGCAGTTTGGCAAACACTGTTCTCTTCACCGTAGCTGTGTGTCATTAGGCTTTTCTATAGATAAATCAAAACTCTGTAATCGAATATTCCATTTGGCAGATGCTCTTATCCAGAGCGACTAACAATGTGATCATTTTTTACACAGGTAGGCATAGATAGTGTTAGGAGTCTTGCCCAAGGACTCTTATTGGCATAGTGTATAGTGCTTGCCTAGGCGGGGAATTGAACCCCAGTCTACTGTGGGGGTCTACAGCGTGGAGGGTAGAGGTGTTACGCACTACACTATACACTATACAAACAAGGCTAATAGCCCACCTTGTGAGTCTAGAAGTTATAATCAGGTGGTTGAAGACTGAAATGAAAGCAGAATGATCGGTGACTACTTCGAAGTGTGTGCCTTCCAGATATGGTCTCCATTTTTCAATTGCCCATACCACTGCCAGACACTCTTTCTCTGAAACAGAGTAGGACTTTTCTGCTCCCATGAACAACCTAGAAGCATGGGCTATTACTCTCTATTCACCATCCTTGCTATAGATCTGCTATCAAGGATAGATGGGGTATGTATTGGTGGTACCATCCAGCAAAGCCAAGAAATCTTTGAAATTCTTATTGTTTTTTGGAACTGGAAATTCACAGACTGCTCTTACTTTGTCTGGATCTGTTGCAATCCCATCATTGGAAATGACATGTCCCAGTGAATCTGAGGCATGGGATAAGCATCAATATGGGTTTTAGTGTTAAGACTACGATAATCTACACCGAAGTGCAAACCTCTATCTTTCTTTGGCACAAGTATGACAGGTGATGACCATGGGGATGTAGAAGGCTGAATAATTCCTTTTTCTAATATTTCCTCTACAGTTTGGCCAATGATCTGCTACCTGACCATGGGTACTCAGTATGCCTTCTTTCTCACAGGAAGCTCATTAGTTGTGACAATATGATGTTTGATGACATCAGCATGCCCAATGGCATCAGTAAATACAGTTGGCCAATCATATAATAAACCTTCTAGCTGGGGTCTGAGCATGTCACACACCTCTGCTGAGTATGTCAGCCTCTGGATATGTCCTAGAGTCTCTTGTGATACAGCAGGGATTGGTTGAGCAATACACAAGAATAAACCTGGACTGATCATACCCATATTTATTAAAAAATCTAAGCCCAAAAGGACAGTTAAAGCAAGTTCAGCATCAGATAGAATATATAATGGCAGTTGATAGGTTTGCCCCTTCAGCTTGCATTCCCATTCAGTGGTACCCAAAGCTCTCTGAGCTTGTCTTTTGGTTATTTTGAAGATTTTTCCTTTCCAAGGTTTCCAGACTTCTGATGGATCTGTTAGCTTTTTCCACTCCAATTCCTGAATGAGAGAATGTGTGCTGCTCATGTCTACAATTGCTTGAGTATAATGGGATTTATCAGAAAAGGTAGGGAAATGGAGGTAGGCCAGATATGTTTCTGCTGAGGATGTACTGTAGCATATTGGTTGGGTGCTTTTACTATGCCCTGTTTGGAAATACTATAAGCATACCCGGATGCTTTCATGTATTTCTTGCTTTCTTTCTACAATCCTTCTTTCTGCTTCAGCTTCGTAGTCTTCTGAAGGAAAAAAAGTGCTTCAGAGAATTCCTCACATTTTTCGATGTAGGATACTGGACCTTGCCTGCTACAGCTTAGAACTCAGCCACAATCTCTGCTTCCAAACGAACTGTGGGAAGAGCTGCGTGAGCTAGACCTGCTTCGATCCACGGCGCTGCGTGAGCCTGCTGGCCGAAAGCAATGCACAGACAGAAGCAAGGCAAGCGAGCCGGGGTGGGCGCTAGGCTAATGGCTAACCCCAGACAACCAGCCGTTCCATCACTTCTTCCCTCAAACGTTTGTTCCTTGGAGAATAAACTGGACTACCTCCGGACCCAGCGGGCTACCCAGCGTGAGTTCAGAGACTGCTGTGTTTTCGTTTTTACGGAGACGTGGATCACAAGCTCCACTCCGGACTTAGCCGTTCAGCTCGCCAGCCTGTTGTGCTTCCGTGCGGACAGAGACGCTGAGCTGTGCAGTAAGACTCGAGGTGGGGGACTGTGTGTTTACATCAACACTGAATGGTGTAAAAACACGGCGCTTGTCTCCAGCCATGGCTGGTGGAGTTTGCGATTGTCAGAGCCGGTTCTTTTTATTGGCCAAGAGAGCTGACTACGCTGTACATAGTAGCAGTGTATATAGCTCCCAGTGCTAATGCTAACGCCGCGCTATCAGTGATCTGCAAAACACACACCCAGACGGACTGTTTATTGTTGCTGGAGATTTCAACCATGCCAATCTGAAGTCAGTAATCCCCAAATTTCACCAGTATGTGGACTTTGCAACCCGGGGGGCTAAAATGCTGGATCTTGTTTACACAAACATCCCCGGCGCGTACAGGGCTGAGCCCCGCCCCCACTACGGCTACTCAGACCACATCTCTGTGATGCTCATTCCAGCATACAGACCACTCATCAGACATGCCAAACCAGACCAGAAGCATGTGAGAACCTGGCTGCCAGAAGCTATCTCTGCTCTTCAGGACTGTTTTGAGCACACTGACTGGGAGATGTTCAGAGAAGCAGCAACCTCCGGTGACTCCATCAACCTGGAGGAGTATACAGAATCAGTGACTGGCTACATCAGCAAGTGCATTGATGATGTTACTGTCTCCAAACTCGTCACAACTCACCCCAACCAGAAACCATGAATGACTGCAGAGGTGCGCATGCTGCTGAGAACCTGCAACAAGTCAAGGGACAAAGCAAGCCTCAGGATGGCAAAAGCCAAGCTTTTCCTGGCCATCAAAGAGGCTAAACATGCACATCACTTTCAAAGCATGGCTGACACACGGCGCATGTGGCAGGGCATTCAGGCCATCACCAACTACAAGTCACCTCCACCTGCTTGTGACAGTGATGCCTCCCTTCCAGAAGCACTTAATAACTTCTATGCTCGGTTTGAAGCACAGAATGGCACAACGGCAGGGAAAACCACTCCTCCTTCAAATTAATAGGTACTGTGTCTGTCCACAGCTGATGTGCGGAGAACTCTACACAGAGTCAACCCACGGAAAGCACCAGGATCTGAAAGCATACCAGGCAGAGTGCTCAGAGAGTGCTCAGAGAATGTTCTCAGGGACATATTCAACATCTCTCTGAGCACTACAGTTGTTCCAATGTGCTTCAAGTCCACCACCATCATCCCTGTGCCGAAGAAGTCTCCAGTGTCCTGCCTCAATGACTACCATCCCATTGCACTCACTCCAAGCATCATGAAGTGCTTTGAGAGGCTTGTCATGAGGCACATTAAAGACCAGCTTCCTCCTTCACTGGACCCACTGCAATTTGCATACCACCCCAACCGCTCAACGGATGACACCATCTCCACCACACTCCACCTGGCTCTCACCCACCTGGACAATAGAGACACCTATGTCAGAATGCTGTTCATAGTCTTCAGTTCAGCATTCAACACCATCATCCCTCAGCAGCTGATTGGAAAACTGAGCCTGATGGGCCTGAATGCCTCCCTCTGTAACTGGGTCCTGGATTTCCTGACTGAGAGACCTCAGTTAGTCAGGATCAGTAATAGCATCTCCAGCACCACCACACTGAGCACCGGTGCCCCTCAGTGTGATAGTCCACTGCTGTTTACTCTGCTGCACTGCAAAGCACAGCTCAAACCACATAATCAAGTTTGCTGATGACGCGACTGTGGTGAGTCTGATCCATTCCGCACACAGACTTTTTCCACTGTGTACTTGTACATAGATGGAATGACAATTAAATCTATTGACTTGACTCTTCTCCTTGTCCACTGAAATGTTGAAACTCTGTGCGAATAGGTGGTTTATTTGGTAATACAGACACATTCTCACAACAGCTAACTTGCTGTGGGGACTTTTCTGATAGATAGATAGATAGATAGATAGATATATAAACAATATAACAGGAAAAATAAATATAAAAAATCCTATCTACAGGCATATGCACAAATAGAAATATACAACAATCTGGAATAATATATATATAACCTGAGATGAAAGACACAATGCAATGTACGAGGAGGCACAGGTAATGGCATATAATGATAATACTGAATAAATATGTGCAGATATTGGCACCCAAATAAAGTGTCTAGGTTTGGTGTCCAGATGTGCAAGATGTGCAATAAGGTGTGCAGAAAGTGCAATATGTACAGTAAGGTGTCCATATGTGCAGATTGATAAAATGAAACCTATGATTTAACATGAGATTCAGATTCAGTCCTCATCTTTCCTCTTCCCTCTTCCCTCTTCTCTTCTGGCCTCCCTGGGAAGAGTTGAAGAGCCTGATGGCTCATGGGACAAAGGATCTCCTGAGTCTGTCGGTTGAGCAGCTCTGTGACAGCAACCTGCCACTAAACATGCTCCTCCTGTCCATGATGATGGTGTGCAGTGGGTGGCCATCATCCTCCATAATGGAGAGCAGTTTGTGTAATGACCTTCTCTTGGCCACCTTAGCCACAGAGTCCAGTTCCACACCGACTGCTGACCCCGTTCGCCTGACCAGCTTGTTTAGTCACATCTCATCTCTCTTTTTCATGCTCCATCCCAGCACACCACAGCATAAAAAAGACAGCTGGCAATCATGGTCTGATAGAACATCTGCAGGAGCTTCCTGTTAAAGGACCCCAGCCTCCTCAGGAAGTAGAGGATGTCTGTGTTGGCTGACCAGTCCAATCTATCATCCAGTTGCAGTCCGAGATACCTGTAGGTCATAACCCTCTCCACTTCAACCCCCTCAGTAGAGACTGTCTGTGTGAGTGGCCTATCCCTGTGAAAGTCCACCACCATCTCCTTGGTCTTGGAAGTGTTCAGTAGCAGGTTGTTCCCACGGCACCACTCCACAAAGGCCTTCACCAGGGTCTTGTACTCCTCCTCTTGCCCTCCCCTTACACAAGCCACAATGGCAGTGTCATCTGAAAATGTCTGCAGTGCAACCACCCTTGTCCAGATAAGAGTGGGCCTGATGGGGAAAGTATAGCATGGCATCCTAGAAGCAGCAGTGGTGTGGACTTGAAGCATGGACTCAATATGTCTATCTCTATGCATCAAACAGTCAACCATTGCCTATTCCAGGTCTTTTATATTTAACTCTAGCATGCTCTTTACTTTATTACACTCCCTTTCCAGTTTCCCTTTCCCTTTCCAAATACAGTGTTGTATTTGTGTGATTCACAGTTAAATAGTATGAGGCAGTGTGGTTCTTGGGAATCTGCTCGAAACTTAGAATTGAAAGAGTCTGGACGGGAATAACTATATGGCTGGATGTACCTATTAAAAGTTCTCTAATTAAATAAATCGGCGTCAGGGCCCTGACTGCAAATTGAAGGAAACAGCTTACGTTAGAGTCAGGGACTGACTTCAGGAGGGGTCGTCTCAGGACTGGCTCGATCGAAGGCTGGAGCTCACGCATTGGTTCATCTCTTCGCTGGTCATGGATGCTGCGTCTCCGTGCGGGCACACGCCTTCCCGTCAGTGATTGGGCGGAGGCGTCTCATGGCTGCTTGAGGGTGGACCTTGGGCAGCCTTTCGATGGTCAATCTGCTCAGATTAGTGTGTGGCTCTGGGGGTGATTCCGGGTCTCCATGGCGTCAGAACTGCTCCAACTCCACTGGCGAGTTTTAGATTGCAATCAGGGCTCTGAGGCTGGTGATACTAATTTAACTGACTACCTCTCTTTAGCAGAATTGAAAGTTATGGATAAATTCTCCCTGGCCAGACAAGTTACAAAAACAAACAAAGGTTTCAGATCTGAAATTTTAGCGTTCTAATACTTTTGACCTGTCTTTCTGACTAAGGCCGGTACAAACCTAGAGATTTTGCTATCTTCTTGTTGAGAATGCAGGGCTCTCTCGAAATTTGCAGTGCACTTTTTTTGTGGTTTTGCTTGGCTGTAGGCCATACCCTTTGGAGGCAGAGCCAGAGTGCTGATAGGTTCTCCTTGCCTAATGGTTAATAAGCTATTCATTGTTTTGAACTCTGATTGGTTGTGCATAAATTTAGGAACACCTTCCCCAGAATCACTGCCTTCTTTGTTTTAGTTAGTTTTATCAAAGAAAAAGAAACATCCTTATATCATCAAATTGGTTTAACTTTCAAAATCAAGGAATGAACAATGAATATTGAGGTATGTTTATAAGAGAGAGTTTAACCCTTGTTACCTGATACACAACATATGTAAAAGAACACAAATAATGTTTGCCTGTAATATCTGAAAATGACCCAATGTATGAAGGAATAAAATAGACAACAAAAGGAACAAAAGAAAGAAAATAAAACCATATTCAGGATACATATTTGTCAATGGTCTAAACTCATTACAATGAAATGGTTGTCTCTGTCTGTTATCAAAGTTATACTCTACATATTTCTAGCACTTAATAGTAGAAAAAGATACAAGTAATATGGTAACACTTTACAATACGGTTCCTTAATTAATGCTTAAGTACTCATTAACTAAGCTCTAGGTAATGAAGAATTATGATCATAGTTCTTCATTAATTACTCTTCACTATAATAAACTGCTATGTTGGTTCAAGTGTAATTAATTAATAACCAGTCTTCAACTATTGTATTAACTACATGTTTAATCTCCCCTTAACTAATGCTTAAATATTTACTAACTTAAAAGTAAGTACTCAAGCATTAACGTAATGGTTTTCCATCAAGTACTCCTGATTATAATGATCTGTAGTGCTTTTAAAAGTGTATTAATTAAGTAATTATTACCTACAAAGAAAGTAATCAAGTGTTATTATCTTAGTTCATAGTTCAGGTGTGTACGGCATTCTGTAATCGATAATATATAGTGTTAAAAAAACAACAAACTCATGAAAAAGTGGGAATGAATGAGAAACAGTTGCAGCAGCTACTTTTTTAAGATAATGATATTTTATTGTACGTGCCTTCACCGTTTAAGTATTTAACCAAACGGAACCAAACCTTGTAACTGCAGTTTTGTCATTTTTCAGTTTCCTGCATAATTGGAAAATACCTGTAGTCCAGTACATTGTGTGTAAATTTCATGGCAAATGGACCAACAGAAATAACCCAAAATCTTCTCTTGTAAAATCATCATTTTGTTCTGACAATAGCGATATATTGGTTTTGATGTACCATTATGGTGAGATAATCTGTGGATAGCACTAAACGTCAGTACAAACTGAAGCATTGAATACACAAAATTATTCTATTAACTATACTGCTTCACCTGCCAGGGAACGAGAAAATTTTTCATGGTGTAATATATAGGCTTGCCTTTCTTATTTGTTTAATTTTCAGGTGGACCATAAGTAAAGCAAGAGAACAGATCATATCAAATAGATCATGTGATGCTCATAAAATGCTAGTTTTAGTTAAAATGAGTTTAGTGTTGTGTAGTGTAACAGCTCTTCTCTCCATTTCTTAAAGCTACCAGTTAGGTTGTGATTGGTCAATGGTCTCCCAGTATTGATTAAAGGAAGAAGCGTCACCTGGGAAAGAAACTCAAGTACAGACACACACACACTACACCAAACATGTTTACAAGTACTTCAACTTGCCCAGTCTTCAACAGGTATACTGGTTTCTTACACTGTTCTTACTTAGTCATTAATGAAGCATAAATTACTTGTATGTCACTATTACTTATTATTCTTTGTGACCCCACAAGTAAAGTGAAAAGTGAATGATCTTGAACACACTATTAAGTACTTAGTAACTACTTAAGAATTAGCAGTAACTGATTACTGATTATCAATACTAAAGTGTCAATTCCTAGTACTTACAAGGGAAGGTGAAAATCCCTATTTACATATACAATAAATTATTTGGGAATCAATTAATTGTGTTAATAAACAATATAATGCAACATTTTCCCCCAAAAAAGACTACTTTTCAGAGCTCTGATTTCTGTTTATTCACAACAGTGTACCAAACACAACTGCAATCATATGAGCATGATTTAGAACTACTATATTTCACAGAACTTGGTGTAGTCCTAACAGTAATGCAATGTTTAATTTTGAACATTACACAACAAATGTCTCTTCCAGATTGCATACTGATCCTGTAAACAAGAACTTTGGGTACTCAAAGTGTATAAACTATGTGTTACATCCACATAATTCCTGCCCTATGAATTAAACTAAAAACACATGTGTTAACTGTGCATATTCTATTTACATGTAACTTACTGATGCATCTAAATCAGGCAGATTCACCCTTTTTTAGCACACTCTTAGTCACAGGCAAAATATCTGGTATTTATTTGCACTTTGTGATTTTTTTGAATAACAAACTATTCTTAATCCATCAGTGACACTGACTCAAAAAACCTCAGCAACATTTTGTTACATCACTCATTACATTATAACACACACAATCTGCGCTGAGAAAGTGCCACCACCAAATAATATCTCCCTAGTGGTCGTCCCTTTCCATTAATGGACAGGTTAAATAATGGCTATCAGTCTGTAACTGTATACCTGATAAAATGTCCAAATTCCAAATGACTGGTCTATACAGGAAAACACCGCCGTATGTCTTTTAACAAACGTCCAATAGGACCATCACAGTGGTTCTTTCCCAGCAAGTATGTCCACTCGATAACTGAAAGATGCTCCTTCAACAGTTTGTCAGTTCGATTTCCCCGAAGTCTCCAGATTTGGCCTTTATAGATAGCCCAGGCTCTTTCTAAATGTTGTGTGTGGCCACCACTCAGAGGGTCAACAAACCATCTCCTGTGGTTCACGCTGAAATGCATATACCCTGCATTATCAAGTGCCCCCATATAAGCCCTCCACTGATCACTGATAATTGTTGACCCTCTACGAACATGCCTTCTGATTACTGGGAGCAAGTGACGTCGTGATCTTTTTTCCACCAGTCTGAGAATGGGCCTTCTCCTGTCCTCTCTCACACCCAGTAATCCAAAAACCCACTTTCTTCTTTTCCAGGTGCGCCCAAATCTACCACGACCATACTGTCAAAAAAACATACTGCAATTATGACAATATTTTCAACATTAGTTCTTATATACATGCAGCTCAAGTTTCATAATTTATCAGTTATCAGTTTATCTTCGAGTTTGACATGTTTACTGTATAGGTACACAACTATCATGCATTTTATTATATGTTGACATGTCCACTTAATAAATTTAAAGCAATTCACCATAACAAAACTTAAATTAGTCCAATACTGAGCCAAAAGATAATAACACTTACAGAAATAGATTAAAATCTGACTATGATTAAGATGTGAATTATCACTGTAGATTATCGGCACTGCCATACAATGAGAGTGAGAGCTGTAGACCACCAAAGAGGTCATTTTTTATTTTACTCAAGTAGAAATATAGATAGAATATTTACACTTTCACTAATAAAATATACATATATACATAGTATCTCACAAAAGTGAGTACATCCCTCACATTTCTGCAAATATTATTATTATTATTATTATTATTATTATTATTATATGTTTTCATGGGACAACACTATGGGAATGAAACTCGGATATAACTTAAAGTAGTCAGTGTACAGCTTGTATAGCAGTATAGATTTACTGTCCTCTGAAAAACTCACAGCCATTAATTAGTAGTCAGCTGTACACTGACTACTGTGAGGTGTACTCACTTGTGTTGCCAGCTATTTAGACATTAATGGCTGTGTGCTGAGTTATTTTTGGAGAACAGTAAATCTATACTGCTATACAAGCTGTAGGCTGACTACTTTAAGTTCTATCCAAGTTTCATTTCTATAGTGTTGTCCCATGAAAAGATATAATAAAATATTTGCATAAATGTGAAATTGTACTCACTTTTGTGAGATACTGTGTATATGTGATAGACAGATAGATACATAGATAGATAGATAGACAGACAGACAGACAGATAGATAGATAGATAGATAGATCAAGAGTATTTCTACATTTACTCCACAAAAGTATTGTCCTTGATCCACCCCTGTCTACATCATACCATTGATTACCATGGACAGTGTGTGTAAGGAAAACCACACCATCAGTGATGCATGTAGTTGAAATCAATCATTTCAAAAGGGAAGAAAAAAAGTTTATTAGCCAAAGATAATGCTCACTGTTATTTAATGTGATTTTTTTATTCAATCAGGGGGGTGTTCCCAAATCCAGAGACGTCTTTTAGGATGACTTATTTTATTCAGCAGGCAAACTGTAAAATCCCAAATAATTGCTAGCTTTATATATGACATTATAACCCAAACTAAACAACCTTTGAGCTTTTTGTATATCGTTAGGCCCTTTGTTTACAAACATCTGAATTTGTTCAGTTAGTATACCTGTTACCTCATGAAATACAATTATCATAAACACTAGAAAAGGGGTTCTTAACTCCAGTCCTAGGGGTCCTAGGGATACCCTGCCTTACACAGTTTGATTTCTGTCTACCCTCAACACCCTTGCCCCAGCTCATTAAGGGCTTAATAATTCGTTCTTCAGTGGGTTCAGGTGTGTTGAGGGTAGGGGGGAACTTCCAACTGTGCAGTGCAGGGGGTTTCTAAGAACACCTGCACTAGAACCGAACTTGCATCTCAGCTCTCACTACTACGCTTGGGCAGATGACTTGGGCAGTGAGGTAATGTATGATACTGCACATGCCAGTAGTAACAATAGCTCAGAGACAACTGACTATGAATAGCTGAATACAACTTCCATGAACATATGGACTTATTGAATGGAGAAGTACACACACATGCACAAAAAGTTGATCTTTTTTGTATCCATACAGGTTTCATGTCTCCTAGCATGTATAACAATATTGTGGCACTATACAGCCCTGATCTATGTGTTTTAAGGCAATAGGTTTTACAGATTTTTTTCTAAGCATAGATAAACATCATGGTGTGATAATAATAGATACAGATTAAGTTGAAAACTCAACTGGAGTATTCCTTTAAAGTTTGTGCCAGGTTGAACAGCTCACTATAACACACATCCTATGGGACCCAAACATCAGTTGAAACACATAAAGCCAGATTTGAACTTGGAGATATTATTACCAAGATCTGATGTAAATCAGTGTTAAACAGTTGATCTTACTTTACGTTTATGACAGAAGTTACTTTCATCTATTATCACAAATTCTCTCTGTCCTCCCAGTCGCTGTCCTGTGCTTCTCCTCTTTCTTTTCACTGCACTTCTGCAGACCATTTGCAGGCTTTTACTCATTTTCGATAGAGTGCGTGTGCTTCCAGAAACACTGTCTTGTATCAGATCAATTTGGCGCAGCCGTAATCCTTGTGCAAACCTATTAACAAAGATAGTGTCACTAATGAAAGGCACCACTTTTAGATAGTTTTTTCTTACATAGAAACTTATCTTACTGAGTGAGTGAGTGACTGAGTGCCACCCAATCAGTGATTGAATGAGCTTGTGCATGAGTTACACGCCAGGTCTATGAGGTTCTTTGCATCTAATAAAAATAGCAACATATTAGATATTACTCTATTGCAAACATTTTTGTCTGATATGTCAAGACAAAGACCTTTTTGTTATTCTACGGTTTTCTTTAAAAAACTCATTATAAAAGCACAATCAAAGCAAATTGTGTATTTTTGTTGTTTGCTAACATGAGTAGTAAAAAAATGATGTGTATGTAGGCAAAGACCTCATATGTCTCTAGGTATTTATGGACCAGTTTACTGGACAAGGATTAAGCATAGTCCTAGACCACAAAGCTTTCAGTTAATAACTGCAACAAGAACGCTTAAATTTGCACACTGATATCGTAAAAGACAAAGATAATAACTATGACAAACTGCTGTCCAGCTAACGAATAAGTAAATGGGTTGTGGTTCATGGAAATGTAGAAGTGCTTCAGATAGCTAGGTGAAGACCTCTTGGGATGTGCATGTCATAGTTTAAAAAATATTAATTTAATTAATATTAATAATCATAATAATATATTCACAAAATAATAATATATCAATAAAATAATAATATCAACCAACCAGATTCCAGTTTTTAACCTGTTCTATAAGTAAATTCACATCCAATATTACAACCATGCTTTTAAAAAAGATTCTGAAAATACTGAACTCTGAAATGAGAGGAGCTAGCTGTTGACATACCTGTAGATAAATTTAATCCAGCTTTGTAGACTTATTTTGCTCCTCTCAAACATGGATCCTGATTTGACTGACTTCTTGACCGTTTTCCCTCTGTGGGTCTTATACCGACACTCCCTGGGAAAGAAATGCAAGAGAGCGTATATTAAAATACAGTGACAGATACCATTCTGAGTAACTGTTCGCTGAACACTGAAACTTTCAGGATACGCCACCACAGATAAATGGACTTCTTCTCATACATCAATACACTACCATCTGCACGTCCTTTTATAGCTGGACTTTTGCTCAATTTGGCCATATAGAGCTGTAAAATGTATTTAACGAAAGTTGCACTGCTGAATGTATTCATTATTTTAGGGTATAACGTTAGAAATGTTCAAACTAACAGTGTTAAAACAGCATTAATATTAAACACGTTAAATATGAAACTGAAGCTTGTTCGCCTGCTCCTTACCCGAATTTTCCGTTCCACCTTAAAAGGTGCAGCAGTTGCATTCTGGCGCCTGTAATGGCTGTCCTGTAACTGCTGCACCACTTAAGGTGGTACGGAAAATTCGGGTAAGAAGCAGACAATATAGGACCAGTTTCGGCTTTATTGTTAGCAAAGCATCCCATAGAAGTAGGCGTACTGTTGTTTTTCAAATAATATCGATAAAGAATAATTATAAGCAGCTACAACTTACCACTGTGCTCCGTCACGCAGCTCCAGAGTGCTTAGAGATGTACAGTTATTCGGAGGAGCTCCCATCTTGGCCTCTGTGGTCACATTCGATAACACTCTCAATCCAAGTTCTGCACACTGTTCAGAAGTGACTGAGCCTGTGAATGAGCCGACGTGGGTGGCGGTCATCCCGTGCAGTTTCCCCCCGGAGTCTGAAGAAGCGTGTAGCATGGAGGGCGAGCGAAAAAGCAAAAGAATCAATGAACGGAAACGAAAAGCCACAGATGAAAACTCTGCTGGTAAGTAGCGTTAAGAAACCTGTAGTTAGCTAGCTAATATGAAGAAATCATAGAATGTTGTGCTGGCTAACATGAAATATTTAGCTAGGTTAACTTAGTTAACCTAGCTAACTTAGCTAGTTAGGTTAGCTAACTAGATAAGTTAACTAGCTAGCTAACTACATTATCCAGTTAGCTAACTATCTAGGTTAGCTATGTTATGCAAATAAATGGGAAAAACAACTTATAACCTATAATACCAATGCCAAATTATGTCATAATTCAGATTACATAGTTACATTACCTATTACACATTTTAGCATGAATATTGATATTGATAACTTATCTAGCTAGCTTATATAAGTGAACACAAGTTAACTCTAACTGTTAACGATAGCAGCTTAGTTTAGAGTCTAGTTAATGTTTAACTCACTTTCATAATTTGATAACTAACCTAGCTAGGTTGCATAGTTAACATAATCTAGCTACCATGCTTTCTCTTCAAGCTTGTTACATTCAGCTAAAGCTGGCTAAAGAATTACGTTAAATAAGTAAGTTAGCCATATTATGAGTGGAAATACTGAATCATTTTTTACCTTGTCAAGTCACAGAAGTTGTGGAATTATTTTGGTCCACATATAATCATGGTTAAGAGTTTAGAAGTGTAATGAGATACTGGGTTTTATCTCAGTACAGTTTGTTGTAGCAAATAGCCAACATAACATTGCTGTAATGAGACATCACTACAAATAGTGTGCTGTTTCGTGATATTTACACTGTCTTTTCTTTCTCACAGCAGCATCTGAAGATCCTCAACCATTGGATTTGGCAGTGTCACCACAAAGCTCTCAGCACTTAAACCTTCCTGCTGCTGGTCCAGTCTTGGAAAATCCAGGTCTGGGAAAAAAATTCAAGGCTTCCACCCAAGGTATATGACATAATGTATTACTTATTAGGACAACGATAAAGATTTTGAGACCATATACTGATTGGTAAATGATGTTGATGAGGCCCTGTAAAATAAAATAGAATTTCATCCATATTTCGGGCACCCCTGTGCATCTGCCTTCTGGACTAGTTCAACCACCTACACGCCACTCACCATGGATCATGGTTCATTGATTTAACTCTCATTTTCACTGTGATGCACTCCACTGGTAACAAGGACTGATTTACATAGATCTATTTCTCACTGTTACTTTGATAGGCCTCTAGCAGTAGTCATTGGTTTTTCATTGGTCAATCTAAATAGTTCTGTCCAGTGACAGGCTGGTTTCTTTTTCTTTTCTCTAAATTCAAAGTTGTATATTAAGCCTAAAACCTTACTCTCTGTTCATATTGCTCTTGTGTTATTGTTTTGCTATCCAGTGTTGACCAAAGGAGGATGGGTTCCTCTTAAGGTTTCTTCCCATTGCACTTAGGGAGTTTTTCTTGCCACTGTTGCTCTTGGCAAAGGTCACTGGGTTTTGGACCCAGATTTCCTGTAAAGCTGCTGTGTGACAACACCTGTTGTAAAAAGCGCTTTATAAACTTTGCCTTGATTTGATTGTAAAGTTACTTGGCAAAAACATTTTAAGAAAATCAATAATGATTAGTTTCTGTTCACAGTTGCTCTTTTGTCTCTATTCAGTAAGTGATTTGTATTCTGTCTTTGAAGTAGCAGCCCCAACACTTCAGGCTGCTTTAAGGAGAGCAAATAAGGAAAATGCTGCTCTAAAGGTGAAGGTGAAAAGTCTTGAGGAGAAGGTCACATTATTAGAAGATGACAAGCAGTTTCTTCCACAAAGTCTGAGTGAAGGTGAGTAAAATATACAAAAAAAAATGTTTCAAAATATGCATACTTATAGGGCAGCAGTGGTTGAGGAGGTAGATTGCTTTGACGTCAAGATTTTTCACAAATTTGTATCACAGAAGCAAATCTTATCTTATTCTAGGACTTATATCTTATGTTACAGCATTTTGTTAGGAACATTAACTGCTGTAAAAAGTGAAGTCAAAACTGAAGTGCTATAAATTGGAAGTTAAGAATAACTGTGAGAATAATTGTGAATATAATATGAATGTTAGTTTCCATTTACCATTTCACATGTTATTATAGCTGCAGCAGAATTCAATTCTGAAAATGCCCAAGTGCAATTATGTGATTTTTTTTGGCTATTGTTATAATCCTTATGTTATTCTTATAGCACTGGTAATAAGGAAAGCAGCATCTGGACGAAGCACTCAGGCACACATCAGTGGTAGTGATAGCAGTGAAGATGAGGATAGCAGCTGTGAGGAACAGGATAGCGCAGATTCTGAATCTTCATCTTGCCAGAGAAAGAAGGAGAAAAGGAAGAAAAAAAGACTGCAGAAGAAAGCAAACAAAGATGATGCAGTTATGGAAAAAAAGAAGAAAGAAAAGAAAGGAAAAATGGCTAAGGATTCTGACACAAGTTCTGACACTGATGATGACTGCCCACTAAAAAAGAACAGCAAGAAAAAGAAGCCACAAGAGAAGATGAAAGAATATACAAAGAGAAAAGGTAACACCACTTGAAAATCATTGTTACATGTTTCTTAGAAAGTTCAGTTGTTGCTGTTTTTCACTGAATTTGCTTTCATAATTACGAGTTTGTTAGGTACACCTAAATTGTACCTGTATTCATTTGACATTTTATCAGTGCACCTGTCATATAGGTTTACAGTTACTAATATTAGACCATTACAATAACTAATTTTGCATTTATTGCCCCACCCTTCTATTCCATCGATGGGTGAAAAGAGAACCTCACAGGACCACCACTGAAAGATACTATTTGGGTGGTGGTCCATTCTCAGCACAGCAGAGACACTGACATGGTAGTGTGTGTTCCAGGTACAAGTGTATCAGACACAGAGGTGTACCTGGAGTTTTTACACGTCATTGTCATCTCTAGGTTGTGTAGCGAACACTGGCTGAAACGAACACTGACCGAAACATGACCTCAAGTTGAACATTTACCTAAACTCATCAACAACCAAGAGCTAAAGCCTTTTGGCTCCAGCGAGTCTGGAGCTGGAGGTGTAAATCTGTCACCTAACACCCCCAACTCCCAAAATCAGTCAATTTACAGCTGAATCCAGAACTAGCAACCCCTCTCCCTTCGCCTAACATAAAACAGGATACCCTGTGGAATTTGGCTCTCCCAAAGTTCTGTGGACAACAGAAAGTATATTTCTAAGCTACAGGCTCACACCAAACTTCAACCATTCGTTAGAACTCTTTTTAACTAAACTAGACATACCAAAATGGAATTTGTACGACTTTGGACGGCCAAATTACAACTTTCTAAAATCCCTAGGGCTCTCAAGCATGGACCCACAGCAACCCCAAGGGGTGAAAGCGAGAACTACCACGCCACCACCTAAGGACTGTTACTCACGAAGGATCCTAAGGAAACTCCTTGATATGCATGCTTGACTATCAACTGTATCTAATCTCACGAGTGATGTTTGTGTTTGTATTTGTATACCCAGTTACTTAGTGTATTCATCCTTTCTTTTACCAGACGTTAGGAATGTGTGGGATAAATGTCTGGAGTTACCGAAGTAACCATTTAAAGTAGTGATTTCAGAACACTATGTATTTAGAACACAAAGTATGCACCTAGGTTTCCTTTTCACTTGTTTTATTTAGCCTTCTATTTTTACTCTTCTCGTTTACTTGATTTAGTCATTTGAAGTAATGATTTTACTGTGTTGAAAGTTCCCGCAATGAAAAGACACCCAAGGATTATCTATAAAATTGTTTCTGCCTTTGCCATAGTTGTTCTCAGATAATGCGGGTAGAAACTGCACGTAGATACCTAAATGTTAGGTTTGTAGGTTATGGATTTTAGTAACCTAATTGATCTGAAAACTGTTTTGTTTCATCGAATTAAACCTAGAAGGAACAAAGGAGGGAGTTCCCTGGTAGGGCGCACAGAGAAACCCCCACCAATCAGGACCAAGAATTAGGAATAGCTAGTTACCCGTTAGGTGAGAGAACCTATCAGCACCTGGGTTCCACCCCTGAAGGGAAGGGCCTCCAGCTGAACAAAACCAGAGTGCACTGCAAAATTTAAAGGAAGTTCAGGAGTTCCTGCGTTCGCAACAAGTTTCTAAGTTTGTGCCGGCCTAGGTCAGAAAAACAGGTCAGAAGTATTAGGACGCTAAATGATCAGATCTGAAACCTTTGTTTGCCTGTTCGCCTACACACCTTAAGTTTGAACCACCTTCAGAGAAGGAAGGTGGATATTTCTTGTCGGGCCAGGGAGGATATATCCAAAACTTTCGATTCTGCTAAAGAGAGGTAGTTAGTTAAATTAGTATCACCAGCCTCAGAACCCTGATTGCAAGCTGAACCTCGCCAGTGGAGTGGGAGCGGTTCGGACACCACGGAGACCCAGCATCGCACCCAGAGCCACACACTGATCTGTGAACAGATTGACCCTCGAAAGGCCGCCCAAGCTCCACCGTCAGACGGCTACGAGACGCCTCCGCCCAGTCACTGACGGGAAGGCGCGTGCCCGCACGGAGACGCAGCATCCACAGCCAGCTAGGAGAGGAACCACCGCATGAGCTCCAGCCTTCGATCGAATCTGTCCTGAGACGACCCCGCCTGAAGTCAGCCCCCGACTCCCACGTAAGCTGGAACCATCAATTTGCAGTCAGGGCCCTGACGCCAATTTATTTAATAAGAGAACTTTTATAGGTACATCCAGCCATATAGTTCTTCCCGTCCAGGCTTAGGTTAATTCTCTAGAGGCTCTCTCAAGCGACTCCCCAAACCACACTGCCTCATACCATTTAGCCCTGAATCACTCTAACTTACTCGAGCTATTTGACTTTCATTACTATCACTTTGTTTTGTTTTGTTTTCTTGTTTTATTTTCTATTGTTTATTATTGAATGTAGTCCAAAAGTAGTTTGATATTTAGCCAATAAATTCCCTTTTCTGAAGCATCCAAGCGTTTCTCTCTCTTGCCCTGGTCTGTAGACTTCAAATAAATCCGGGTTACCTCACACCCTCACATAAGGTTCTAGCAATAATAACATTAAAAATTGCAAAACCCGTTACAGTTGAGAGTGGGCCACACAATAAGATCCAGCCAAAAGCGGCTTTGTAGTCAGAAAATAGCCAGTGATGAAGGGCAAATGCAAGATCTTCTAATCCCAGTCCTGGTTACCACACACTATACACATTTTTTTGTGCTTTGTCTCATCTAGCAGACCTGAATTAACTCATTAAATAATTAAAAAGACCCTTTTGGGCAGGGTCAGGTGTGTAGAGTAAGGAAAACAAAAATGTGCAGAGTATGGTGGAACTATGACTGGAGGATGGCTAACTGTACATTGACAGATCAGCTGGATTTGTACATCTGCAACATACATGTGACGGGTAGTTTAGACTGTAAGTGTATGTAGTGTTTAAAACTCAGTGCCACACACACTACCATTCTATTACCATGTCTGTGGCACTGCTGTGTTGAGAATAGTTGAATACTCAAATAATAACTTGTGGTGTCTGCTTTACTATTATTGAATGGAATTCGGGGGGAAAGATAATATGTTTGGCAACATATTGGGCTACAGTCAGTAATTGTAAATATACAAAGTGCACCTATATGATAAAATGAGTGTGGGTGCAAAGTAGGAGTACCTAACAAACTGCCAGCTCAGTGTTGGGTAGACAGCCATAAATTTGGTTTGTTTTGCAGTTGTGATGCCAGAAGATGCCATTTCTAGATACAGACGTGTACTGAAGGCTGTGTCTAGGGGCATGTCGAAGACAGATGCTTACAGTTATGTTGGTGTCAATCGCAAAACAATCGTCGACACAGCAGCCATTGCAGAATTGAAGGAGGTGGATCCTGAATCATACTCCCAGATACGGGCTGTGTTCCACAAAGGAAGAAAAGGACACACCTTGTATGATTTTGCAGAGCAGTGCAGAGCTGTATTTTCAAAGAAACCAGAGCTCAAAATCACAGTTGAACAAATGAAGGAAGATGGCAGGCTGCTAGATATTCATACCCGTGATTAAGAATGCACTAAAACAATGGTGCTTTAAAAGTACATGATTACATTATTTGTACATGAATGTGTTACATCAGCACAATTGCTTTATTTAATTTTTTTGATTTTTTGGCAGGAGTTGTATCAGTGGAACTGTGCATCTAAATGACACATCCAAATTTAATTGTCATGTTATTTTAAAGCACCCTTTTCTGTAATGTGAAAAAGAGGTAAGCTTTTAAGAGGTAATCCTTTTAGGAACCTTTTTAACCTTTTAGGAAGTTTTTGTTTACAATGTATTTACAAGGTACAACTTATTTTAAAAAATACAGGGAATGTTGAATGTTAGAATGTTATCCAGATTTAGGTTATATGTTTAGTATTGAGAATTATGTCTCTTAGGATTGCAACAGTATAACTGTTATAAGGACTCTGTTCAGTTCTGAAGATTGTGTGTGGCCGTTCTGAATGCTCATGCAATTGTAAAGGTGATTTTTTTTTACGTTGTTGTGCATAAAATAAATCTGAGCATGTTTATGTATAACACTAGTATTTTTTGGGAATGTTGAATTGTGTTAGTTATTAATACTATTAACTGACAATCAAGTTATTAATTGTATAGATACATAGGAAGGATATTTATTTACTTTACTCATAATTACTTGTAATTAACACGGATCCCAAAAGGTCACCAGTCAGTTGCTGCTAATCCTTAAGTAGTTATTAGTGAGTTAATAGTACGGGTAAGATCATTAACTTTTCACTTTACTTGTGGGGTCACAAAGAATGGTAAGTAATAGTGATGTAGAAGTAATTAATGCTTCATTAATGGCTAAGTAAGAGCAGTGTAGGAAAACAATGTTCATGTTAACACTGACGGTCCAAGATTGGCCGCCAAATATGTTAGCTTTCAATGTTAGAAGCACATAGTTTGGTGTGTGTGTGTGTGTGTGTGTGTGTGTGTGTGTGTGTGTGTATCTGTATTTAAATTTCTTAAACAGGTTTGGCTGCTTCCCTGCATTGATGGAGGAAGATCAGTGACTTGTCAGAACCTTGCTGATTTAAACCATGGGTAAACCTAACCCTTAAGAAGGACAAGTAGCAATGACTGAGAGAGGAACCACTACACTCTACTACAATACACTATGCCCACACCTTGTCTTAGTCCACCTGTACAGCTTTTGTATAATAACAGCAAACTAAGGTGATCCACTGAAGAGGTTCAATCATGTTGCTTTTGTACCACCCTGATTTGAAACAGGTAAGAGGTAAGCCTATACATTGCACCACATATGACTTTCTAAGTCTAGCTTTCTAGATTAGAGAACCAGAACCACTACATGCTCATACTTGAGTATTTGTCAGGTAAGAGCAGTGCAGTTGGTTTTATTTGCGCGGTGCCTTCACTAAAAAAAGGGTTTAATTTACATTATGCATGTGTACATCAGTTCCATGCAAATGAAAATGTTTAATCAAATAAAATTGTCATTTAATTAAGTGCTTACACATAGTAATTATGTTTTAACATATTTAATTATGTGTGTGTGTGTGTGTGTGTGTGTGCAAAGTAGTGTATACTTAAATGGAGAGTGGAATGTAACATTCAGCATAGAGGTTTATTATAGTGTTGAGTAACTTCTGAACTGATGGTAACACGACTACTTTCTGCTTAGTTAATAATTACTTGTAGTAGTTACCACAATAGTCCATGATTGGTTACTCAATTAATACACTTTTAAAAGCACTACAGATCATTATAGTCAGGCGTACTTGATGGAAAACCATTACGTTAATGCTTGAGTACTTACTTTTAAGTTAGTAAATATTTAAGCATTAGTTAAGGGGAGATTAAACATGTAGTTAATACAATAGTTGAAGACTGGTTATCAATTAATTACACTTGAACCAACATAGCAGTTTATTATAGTGAAGAGTAATTAATGAAGAACTATGATCATAATTCTTCATTACCTAGAGCTTAGTTAATGAGTACTTAAGCATTAATTAAGGAACCGTATTGTAAAGTGTTACCAGTAATATTTAGGTAATACACATAACAATAAGATTCATAAGACAAGTAGTATTGCTTACAGATTATATAAATGTTGACAATCAGGCCACAACACAGGTTTCTTGGGTTCTTTATAAGCATGTGTCCTTCCAGTGGTGGTGTTAATATGTTGTGCCTCATTCTCACCACTTCAGAGTGTTGTGGCTTCATATCTAAATTGTCAGTAAAATCTAAAAAGGCTAACTTTGTTATAGATTTTCATAACAACCTCATTTTGGGTGTCTTCAGACTTTTTGAAATGAACCCCGTTGAATGGTGGCAATTCTGTATTGGTGCACCCTTTAGAAACTTAATTTCTTGTAATTCACAAGTTTGGTTAAAAGTTTGGTGAGGTCTGTAGCTGGATTCCAGGCAGGGATTTACAGCTGCCTGGTATGCCATATGGAGCAAAGGGGGTTGCTATCCTCCCACAATGTCCAGACTCCCAAAGTAACATCCTTTTAAGCTGTAAAACTTGTTGGCAACTTGGTGGGCTTCAGGAATTCTCTGGATCATGGTAGTAACCTGAAGTGCGAAGCATAAGCTGGACTTCAGTTCAGCATTCAGCATTCAACACCATCATCCCTCAGCAGCTGATTGGAAAACTGAGCCTGCTGGGTCTGAACGCCTCCCTCTGTAACTGGGTCCTGGACTTCCTGACTGAGAGACCTCAGTTAGTCAAGATAGGTAATAACTTCTCCAGCACCACCACACTGAGCACTGGTGCCCCTCAGGGCTGTGTGCTCAGTCCGCTGCTGTTTGCTTTGCTGACTCATGACTGTACTGCAAAGCACAGCTCAAATCACATCATCAAGTTTGCTGATGACACGACTGTGGTGGGTCTGATCAGCAAGAATTATTAGTCAGCGTATAGAGAGGAGGTGCAGCGGCTAACAGACTGACAAAAGAACCTCCTTAGACAAAACTAAGGAGATGGTTGTTGACTTCCGAAGAGTGCGGGGTGACCACGCCCCACTGACCATCACTGGCTCCGCTGTGGAAATCGTCAAGGGCACCAAGTTCCTTGGCGTCCACATCATAGAAAACCTCACCTGGTCCCTCAACACCAACTCCATAGCCAAGAGAGCCCAGCAATCCTCAAGCAATCAGGTTTTTAAACTCACAAGGACTGAACTAACACACACACACACACACACACACACACACACACTCATACAGACCTCTTTTGATGCTCTACTTGCACTATCTATCTGGAACATTGCTGCCAATACTGTGTTTACACTGTTTTCACTACCTCAGTAACTATTTTACTACCTCAGTAATTGTAATTGTTTTTCTGCCTCAGTAACTGCTGTGTTTATGTGTGTTATCTGATGTAACTCACAGATCACATCACGTTAAATATGTCTGCACCTTATTCCACAACCTCATGTCCAGAAATCTGTGCTGTGTTGGCGCTTCACTGTCCGGTCTGTTTACTGTGTCTAATGTCTGTTTAATTTATCGTATTTATTGTACTGTTTCTAGCTTAATTTTAGTTTGTACACTGTCTGCACATTCACACTTTGTAATTTTGTACTTTTGTACTTTTTGTTCCTCGTTGCACCGTGTTGTTCCTGGAGGAGCGTAATTTCGCTCCACTGTGTACTTGTACATAGATGGAATGACAATAAAAGCCTCTTGACTTGACTTGACATGTATTAGTCAGACCTAGCATTAGACCCACCCTCCCCAGATCTAACAAGAAAGGTGAGACTCCCCTACTCCTAGATAAATGTAGAAATAGAGATAGACTGCAATTACCAAAAAAAGGAATATTTATTAATAAAATGGATCATAAGTGCTTGTTCTCATAGTTCCAGCTCACTTTTCTTTTTGGAAAAAAGAACAATAAAACAATACCAAAATACGAGGTAACAAGTGGCAATGACCATATATGAACAACTTGCGGATTTAACCTGTTATACAGTAATATCCGTTCCCTCTTTTCAAAATGAGACAAAATTCAAACAGCAAAAAAACTGGCAGAATTAACCATAACGAGCTTACGAGTTAGAAAAACAAAAAACCTCTTTCACCCTTTTAGCTTGTAAAACGATTTGAATTAAGACAAAGGAATGAACAGTTACTCTTCTTAACAGTCAGGCAATTGATAAGCAGAAATACTTCTACGCAACAGTGCAAGTCATTCAGTCTCTGATGATAAGTAGAAAATGGAACTCAGTTACCCATCTGAAGCAGAGGGATTGAGGCTGGAAGATGTCTCTGAATGGCAGGGAGATCTCCTCCTAAACAGAGCTGAAGAGACTGAGGTGCATCATATGTCCGTATTACGCTCACAGAAAATGGCACCCGCTGCGACTCTTTCAGTCCCAAGTAACCGCTCATGGGATGTTCTCAAAGCACCCAAACTTCCTCAGTGCCCCAGAACGAAACACGAACCCTCTCCAGTGTCAACTTTTTAAACTTGTTAAAGGGTTTCAACAGAAAAAATGAGCTTAAAAAAACGGAGCAGCTTTCACGTCTTCTCTCTCGCACAGTGCACTCTCTTAGCCCCCCCGCAAAGGCCACTGATAGGCTACTTGTTCGTGGCCAGACCATAATATAAAAGATCAGCTTCAAATTCAACCCTCTACATATGGTCAAACGTTTTGGTCCTTGTAGCAGCTGCATTCTGGACCAGTTGGAGCTTATTTAGTAAAGTGTTTGAGAATCCAGCTAAAACAGTGTTACAGTAGTCCAGCCTGGAGGTTATAAAGACACTAGCTTTTCCGCATTGTTTAGGGCTAAAATATTGTGTAGTTTAGTGATGTTACGCAAGTGAAAGAATGCAGTTCTAACAATGTTGCAAATGTGTATCAAAGGAGAGACTGGAATCGAAGATGATGCTAGATTGTTTACAGTAGTGTTTGGAATGACCGTATGGCCTCTAAATTTAGTTCAAATTTGAGAGTTGAGATCTCTCTGCTTTGGGTCCCAGTAGTAGGACCTCAATTTAGTTAGGATTAAGAAGAAAGAAACGGTTGGTCATCCAGCTTTTGATATTTTTAACACATCCTTCAAGTTTATTTAGATTCAGAGTCTCATTTGGTTTAGCAGATAAAATTAGGTTACCAAGAGGTTGCATGTACAGAGAGAAAAGCAGCGGCCCGAACACAGATCCTTGGGGGACACCATATTGTACTAGCATACAATCAGAGTGTTTATTGTTAACACTCAAAAATTGATAACGGTCTGTCAGATAAGATCAGAAGCATTTCATTTATTAGCATTTCACATTCTGTCTCAATGGTACAAAAGGGGCAGGCAAAAGGCAAATCAAAGAACGAAGCAAAGGTCGGATAATCAGAAACACACATATAGAATAAACGCTCAGTAAGTTTGCTGGGAAACAATACCTCGCACTGACTCTACCTACAGCCCGGGCTTAAATACTAAGCTAAACAGATCACATGATAAAGCACAGGTGAATCAGGTCAGTACTCAGGAGACTTTGATCGGTGACAGGTGCGTGTCCGAAGTCACGTGATCTCCCAGAGTATTCTGGGAAATGGAGTCCGATTCTCCTTGAGTGTTCGTTACATGCGTGACAGTTACAAAAGGGATTCATGCCAGATCTCTTACAATCAGTTATTATAAGGCAGAGTGCGTAACAAAATAGTCTTGCTGGGAACTGGGTCTGAAATTCCTGCTTCAATTGCAAGGATAGTATGTTTGGCTGCATTGGAAAAACAACCTATTTGGTTTCCTCTGAAACATGATTACATTGCCTCTTTTATAAGAGTGTCTGCAATATATTAAACTGTTTAATGAACATTCATGTTGTCCTGTTTTATCTTGAGGCCCTGTCTGCCAAACTGTTGGTACACATAGCTGTGCTCACTTCAGCCCTTCAACTATTTTTACTGTACATATTTAATGGACTACATTTCCACTGTATTAACAATCTACTACCTGATTAAATAATGTTTAAAAGAAACTACTGTGACAACCAACGTTGTATAGCCTGGCGTGATGTCAGCATAGAAATACAATCACAGGTCACCTTTCACCAGTTATACACTGATGGACAAATCCAGTTCGAGCTCCTGAACCACACTGTAAAACACAATAACTGCAATACTGTATTTTTTTTTGGTTTACTACTTTGTTAAAAGTATCAATATAAATCTAGTAACACACTATTTCTGCCTAATCCTGAGTTTTGGAGTTAAATCTAGTTCAGATCAGTTAATCTGGATCAGTCCTACACACTGAAGAGTCTGTTTTCTGTTGATTAACTCTTGTTTTTATCATTTATGGATATAATCTTCTGTGTAAAGTGTTATTTTAGTGTCAGAGCAACTCTCATGTTAGATCTGCAGTCTGTTGTTATCTCCATGATGGAGTTCAGTGTTCAGGTTTATCAGTTCAGTCTGTAGCTGTGATGCTGACGGAATGACAAACATGCATTTAAACTATTAGAGCTCAGTGGACTCCATTTATACTGACAGGGCTGTGACCTCACTCACTGCAGAAGTGTGGATCAACTGAACATTAAAAAGGAACTGTAACTGAAAAATATTCTGTATTAAAGATTAACTTTCAATTATGGGAGATAATCTACATTCCTTCAAGGTGTGTGAAGTTGAAAAGCTGCAAATTCTACCAGTCTGACTACATTTCTGAACAGGTCACACGTTTGTGTTTGCTCATTCACTAATTGTTATTTTTGCTCTTTTATCTTGTTATTAATCTTTCAAGTTACTTTCTTTAACTGAATATTTATTATGTAAATGACACTGACAAAATGCCGGCCGCAGACTGAGCTTCATGAGTGGAAAACTTTTTTTGGAAGCAGCCTTTTTAATGATACACCTGTGTTAATAATTGTAATATACAGACCTTCAAAGCAAAACAGTAAATTTTTGTCAGAAATTGCAGAATTATTATCAGTAGCGTCCACAAACTATGATAAGGTTCTTCTGTCTGGGGACTTTAAATTACATATCGATAGTCCTTCAGATAGTAGTGCAATAGAATTCATTAGACTTCTAGAGACATTTGATTTTAAGCAACACATGGGCAGCTCTACCCACAAGCTCGGTACATCCTGGATCTGGTCATCACTAAAGGTTTAAACACAAAGGTGTCTAAAATCTTGGATGTTTTCTTATCAGATCACCTCAGTATTTTCTTTCAAATCAATTTAGAAATAAAGAAAAAAGTACCTGAAAGTTACTTTAAAACACGTTACATAGACTCAGAAACAGTTGAGAAGTTTAAAACTGTTTATAATAGTCAGCGAATACAGATACGACTCCATCCTGGAATGATCTAGTCTCCGATCTAAGTGCTAGATTACGGGAAAGCCTTGACCTTCTCGCTCCAGTAAAAAGGAAGAAAAGCTTCTCTTAAAAATGTCTGCAAAAAAAACTCTTAAAAACTCTTAAAAATCCATCGATGAATGCGAAAATACGCCAGCTTAAGAGAAATTGTTGTAAATCTGAGCTTATGGAGAAAAAAACTAAACTGCAGGTACACTATGACATTCTCAAAGAGTATTATCTCAGTCGATAATAATGCTATGAAAATAACCAGACAGTCATATCTCTCTAGTGTAATCAATAGACACAAAAATAATACCAAAATCCTTTTTTCCACTACAGACCGGCTAATTAACCCTAACTTGTCTGCTAGTGCATTTAATGATAATTTATCTTCTAAAGTCTGAAGAGTTCGCAATTCATTTTTAAAATAAAATAGACCTGATATGACAGGGTGTAGCTCAGCAGACTCAAACAAGCTCCTATAAAGTTCCTGACAGGTCACCTACATCAGTAATGACATCTTTCTCTGGTATCAACTATCAGGAGCTACAACTATTGTAAACAAACTAAGTTGATCCACATGTGATCTTGACCCTGTTTCTACTTCATTCCTTAAGATGGTTTTTTATTGTGTTCACAATGATGTTTTAACTACTGTAAATTGTTCTCTGTCAACAGGTGTTTTTCCAGATGCTTTCAAAACTGCCCTGGTGAAGCCTCTGCTAAAAAAGGGTAGCATGGATCCTTCCATACTAAATAATTTTAGACCAATTTCAAACCTACCTTTTCTAAGTAAAATCTTAGAAAAAGTAGTTTTCAAACAACTAAATGTGTATCTAATATCAAACAATTTATATGAGAGGTTTCGGTCAGGTTTTTGTTTTAACCATAGTACAGAGACAGCATTGATTCGCGTTATGAATGACCTCAGGCTCAGCGCTGATGCACAAAATCATTCTATTCTGGTTTTATTAGATCTTAGTGCAGCCTTTTATACCGTTGACAACAATATTTTAATCCTGCATCTTGAATGCTGGGTCGGCCTCTTGGGCACAGTTTTAGTATGGTTTAAGTCATGTTTAAGTAATAGGGAATTCATGGTTTCACTTGGAAATCTTTCATCAAAATGATTTGCTGTTTCTTGTGGAGTCCCCCAAGGTTCAGTCTTAGGGCCTTTGCCTTTCTCTTTGTACATGCTACCTCTAGGTGATGTTATTAGGAAACATAGTATAAATTTTCATAGCTATGCTGACGACACCCAGTTATACATTACTATTTCTTCTGAAGATCAAGACTCTGTAGACAAACTAACCAGCTGTGCGTCAGATATTTCTCAGCAGATGTCACACAATTTTCTACAATTAAATCATGAAAAAACTGATTACTGATTTTTGGTACAGAAACTTGGTTCTTTAGCTTCATATACCAAACCTGCAGTAGAAACCTGGGTGTGATCTTAGACTCTGAGCTCTGTTTAATCTGCATGTAAACACAGTCACTAAAGTAGCTTTTTATCATGTGAGAAATTTCGCTAAAGTTTGGCCTTTTCTATCTCGGAGTGATGCAGAGAAACTTGTTCATGCATTTGTTCCAGCAGAGTTGATCACTGTAATGATCTTTGTACTGACCTTCCTAAGAAAACTATACATCCCATACAAAATGCAGCAGCATCCTAACAAAAACAACACAGAGAGATCAGTCTTGCTTTAAAGGAGCTGCACTGGCTGCCTGTATCATTCAGGATAGATTGTAAAGCTCTGCTACTAGGTTCTTTTACGTTTTTACTTCTACGTTCACCTCTTTACATCAAACACCAGATGACCAGGTCCCCGCCAGTTGCCCAGGGGGTAGGCTCTGCCCCTGCTGGTTTCCTGATACGCTTAATCTGCAAAGAGAAACTGTCAAACACTAAAAAGTCTCGAAGCTGAAGTCAGTTTCTCATTCACCAGCTTCTTGTTTGAATTGTCCCGTTCCACCTTAAATGGGAAGCGACTTCAGCCTCATAAAAGGTCGAACATTGAGAAGCTTTGAGTAGCTGGCGTTGGTGTGTAACAGTGTTGATGTTTAATAGTAGAATCCTTTTCATTTCACATCATTTCAGTGTGCAGACCATTTTATTTACCGCAGGCATTCCCGTCCGCGTTCATAGCAGCAGTCTATATTCCCCCCACTGCAAACACTGAGGAGTCACTCTGTGAGCTGCATGGAGCCATCAGTGAACTGGAGAACATGCATCCAGGCAGACTGTTTATTGTTGCTGGAGAATTTAATCATGCAGATCTCAGGTCAGTGCTCCCTAAATTCCATCAGCATGTGGACGTTGCAATGCACCCACTTTGGCTAGTAAGACCATATTTCTGTGATGCTCATCCCCACATATAGACCGCTAATCAGACGCTCCAGTCCAGAAGAAGGTGAAAACCTGGCCAGCAGAAGTCATCTCTGCTCTTCAAGACTGCTTTGAGCAAACTGCATGGGGTGTGTTTAGGGAGGCTGCCACTGAGAATTATTTTGTTAACCTGGAGGAATATACAGCATCAGTGACTTAGTATATCTGCAGATAAGAGCAGATCTCCGTCTATAATAATGCTAGGAAAATATGAAAATTCTACATTCTAAATATAAAATTCTAAATTCTAAAAGACTACAACTATTTAACTCAGAGCTTCAGTAAAACTCTACGACTCTTTAACTCAGAGCTTCAGTAAAACTCTACGACTCTTTAACTCAGAGCTTCAGTAAAACTTTACGACTCTTTTTCTTTAGGGTAGAGTGGAGAGGGTAAGGAAACCGTTCTCGAGACCAGCTGAGTGAGTGAGTGAAGAGATTGCTGACCCGCCGCTCCAGCGCTATCTTTCTGCAAAGTTCCTAAATCAACCAAAAACGGTAAGTTCCTGCAATACCATGGCTACTGCTGGTTTCTTTGCCTGCTCAGAGTGTGGCATGTTCAGTTTATATAATAAACTGCGATAATGATAGTGGCTGTGTTTGTGCTAAATGCCAGCTAGTTAGCTCCCTGGTGGAAAAGGTGGACCAGCTAGAGGTGCACATCTGGGATTTATTAAGGGACAGACAGCAAGATTCACCGCTAGCAGCCCTGGGTGCCTTAGGGAGAGTCAGCACCCCCTCGACTCTGGCGTTAGAGCCCTCACAGCGGGGTGAATGGGTGACGTCTCGGCGACACAGCCGGAAAGCTAAGGCTAATGCTAACGCTGAGGCCAAAGCTAGCCCACCAGAACACCACGCTCCTCCGATTCGCATGTCAAACAGGTTTGCCCCGCTCAGCGAAACACCCACTGAGGAGCCTGTTAAAAGTGCTCTGGTTATAGGAGAATCGACAGTTCGACATGTGAAATTAGCTACTCCTTTAGGGGCGCCAGCAGTAACAGTTAGCTGTTTACTGGGAGCCAGAGCGCCGGACATTAGCGGTAACCTTAGACTGTTAGCTAATAAGAGATATTCGAGGATAGTCATCCATGTAGGGGCCAATGATATTCGTCTGTGGCAATCTGAGGTAACTAATGGTAACATTAGAGAGGTAATTAAACTGGCCCAGACGATGTCCAGTGCCGTAATCTGCTCTGGTCCCATCCCAATGCGGCGCGGCGCTGAAGCCTACAGCAGACTCTCAGTGTTAAACTGCTAGATGTCCAAGTGGTGTTCAGAAAATGAAGTGGGCTTTATAGATAATTGGCTACATTTCGAGGGCAAGCCTGGTCTTATAGGTAGGGATGGTGTCCACCCCACGTGGGAGGGTGCTGCCTTACTTTCTTGCAGCATAGCACATAGCCTTTTAGTTAGTCGGCAGAGTAGTGTAAACAGCTGCTGACAATCCAGAGCCGGGACCAGGCCGAAGACATACAGGCTAAACCGACCGTCTGCGAACCGCCTTGAGGCGTCACCTAGGATCCACTATATTGAGACTGTGTCTTTGCCCCGAATTAAATCAAAATCTAAACGTACAAAAACTCAATCAGTCCGTTTCAATAACCTAATCAACATTAAATCATATTTAGATGATAGCAGCAACACCTCAGTTCTAAAATTTGGGTTACTCAATATAAGATCACTAAACTCAAAAGCAGTCATCATAAATGAAATAATAAGTGATCATAAATTTGACGTTTTCTGTCTCACTGAAACATGGGTTAGACAGGATGAATATTCAGCACTAAATGAAGCCACCCCTATAGGCTATAATTATGTACACAGCCCACGATTATCAGGTAAAGGAGGTGGATTATGTGTAATCTACCAGAATACCCTAGATATCAGTCAGAAACAATGTGACATCTTCACTTCTTTTGAGGTTCTCTCCATCAACGTTACTAATCCGGACACAAAAAAGAAGGCATTTTCATTATTTAACATTTATAGACCACCAGAACTCTACTCAGAATTTCTAAAAGAATTTAGTGATTTCGCTGCAAACCTAGCTGTGTGCAGTGATAAAGTAATGATTGTAGGAGATTTTAATGTCCATTTTGAGACGCAGATGACCCACTAAAAAAGGCATTTACTTCAATCCTAGACTCTGTTGGTATCACCCAAAATGTAACAGGGCCTACACACTACTGTAGTCACACTTTAGATCTAGTTCTGACACTCGGACTTGACATAGACAGACTTAATATCCTACCCCAAACCTCAGCAATCTCCGACCATTACCTAATCTCTTATGAGCTACGTCTTAGCTATAATACATGTACGTCCCCTCGCTATTCTACAAAGCGCTCAATAAAACCATTTACCGCCCTGCAATTCATAGAAAACCTCCCAGTACTAACAACCCTAGTCTCCACTCCATCAGACCCAGTGGAGCTAGATGTACTAACCGACTATTTAGAAAATACCTTCCGATCTACTTTAGAAAATGTGGCGCCACTAAAAATCAGAAGGATAAGACAGAAAAAGCTCGCCCCATGGTACGATGATAAAACCCGTACCTTAAAACAAACAGTACGGAAACTAGAGCGGAAATGGCGATCAACCAAGCTGGAAGTGTTCCACTTGGCCTGGAAGGAAAGCCTTATAGAGTATAGAAATGCTCTCACTAAAGCTCGCTCAGCATATCTGGCCTCGCTGATCGAGAATAATGAATATAATCCTAGAGGACTGTTTAGTGTGATTTCCAGAATTACAAAAAATCAGGCAGGTACTGAACCACAGATTCCGGCGACTCTCACCAGTGAAGTTTTTATGGACTTTTTTAATAATAAAATCGAAAATATTAGACAACAAATTCAACCCACAGTATTAAATCCAACTTGGCTGTCATCTGATGTGGCTGATATAAAACATAACGTAGTTGCAGAAGAAAGGCTTGAAAATTTCTACCCACTCCCACAGCCAGAATTAGAGAAGATTATCTCCTCTGCAAATTGTACAACCTGCACACTTGATGCAATCCCCTCTAAATTACTCAAAGAAGTACTACCAGTTATCATTAATCCTCTTTTAACTATAGTAAACTCGTCCCTTAGCCTGGGCCATGTACCCAGAGCTTTTAAACTAGCCGTTATTAAGCCTCTGATCAAGAAACCAAACCTTGACGCTGTGTATTGTCTAATTACAGGCCTATTTCTAACCTACCATTTATATCTAAGATCTTAGAAAAAGCTGTAGCCCAACAACTTAGTTCATATCTACATAAGAACCACATATATGAGAAATTCCAATCTGGATTCAGGCCACATCACAGCACTGAGACAGCTCTAGTTAAGATAACAAATGATCTTCTTCTTGCCTCTGATCAAGGCTACATATCCCTGTTAGTGCTACTTGACCTCAGCGCAGCTTTCGATACGATAGACCACAATATTCTCCTAGAAAGGTCAGAAAACATGGTTGGAATCACAGGGACCGCCCTATCGTGGTTCAAATCCTACTTAACGGAACGTTATCAGTTCGTAAAGGTAAATGATTCATCTTCCAATTATTCACAAGTAAGATCTGGAATTCCGCAAGGCTCTATTTTAGGACCATTATTATTTACATTATACATGTTACCGTTAGGCACAGTTATAAGTAGCCATGGCATTAACTTTCACTGTTACGCAGACGATATGCAATTATACATATCAGCCAAGCCTGATGACAAATACAGGTTAAAGAAAATAGAGGACTGTGTAAAAGATGTGAAAGGCTGGATGTCGCGTAACTTCCTCCTCCTAAACAGAGGTTCTCCTTCTGGGTCCAAAAGTGGCAAGAAATAAATTACCAGATTTAATTTTAAATCTCGCTGACTTTCCAGTTATACCTGGTTCAGCAGCAAAAAATCTTGGCATCATAATTGACCCAGATTTATCATTTGATCAACACATAGGCAGCATCACTAGGACAGCTTTTTTACATCTTCGCAACATCGCCAGAATAAGAAATGCCTTATCGCTGCACGATGCAGAAACATTAGTACAGGCCTTTATTACCTCAAGGCTAGATTACTGTAACGCACTACTGTCAGGATGCACCAGCAGGAATTTAAGTAAACTTCAACTAGTTCAAAACGCTGCAGCCAGGGTTCTCACTAAAACTAGAAAATTTGATCATATCAGTCAAGTTCTATCATCACTCCATTGGCTGCCTGTTAAATTCCGTATTGATTACAAAATTCTTTTATTGACGTATAAAGCCCTACATGGGCTCCTGAGTACCTGCAAGACCTTATTTCCCATTACGAGCCACCACGATTACTCAGATCACAGAGTGCTGGCTTTTTAATAGTTCCCAGAATTCAGAAGGCTTCATCTGGGGGAAGAGCCTTTTCTTATAAAGCCCCCAAATTCTGGAATGATCTTCCAGAAAATGTTCGGGACTCAGACTCAGTCGCAATCTTCAAATCTAGGCTGAAGACTCACTTGTTTAGTTTAGCTTTTGGTAGTTAATGTTTCCCCCTGGATAAAGGCAGCAGATCCAGGGGTCCATGGACGCAGGGAATTATAGTAAACTGAGACGCTGGTGCTGTCGTCCCGCCGCTCACACGCCATCACTCAGGTTTGTGGACGGTGGAGTGGAGGGATGCCAGATTGTCTCAGGGTGCTCCCGTGTCTGTGTGCCCTTTTGGTTCTCTCCTTTTAGTTAAGCTGTTATAGTCAGATCTGCCGGAGTCGTTAGCCACACTCTGGAAATGTTCACATTCTCTGTTTTACATAAACAGAATAAAACTAATTCCATCTCCCTTCCTTTTTCCGAGTAAAACGACTGCCCACCTGCCGGACGGACACTGATGGATGATTGTCTGCAGAGCTCTCCTGCTACCCGCTTCAGACCAGCTGCCCACGCCCCAGTCGCCGCCACTTGCCCAGCTACCGCCACTTGACTTGGACTAGCTGCCCACTCCCACTCTACACTGAAGTTTTCATGGACTCCTAACTACTATTACTACTACTACTACTATTAATATTAGTAGTATAATAATTTTGTAGGTAGTTTGACCAGAGGAGGATGGGTCCCCCCATGTGAGCCTTGGTTCCTCCCAAGGTTTCTTCCTCAGCTCTGAGGGAGTTTTTCCTGACTCGCTCACCTGGAGGATTTACATTTCATGTTAAAACTTTGTCTTTAATGGATTTCTGTGAAGCTGCTTTGTGACAACATCAGTTGTAAAAAGCGCTATACAAATAAATTTGATTTGATTTGATTTGATTTAACTCGGAGCTTCAGTGAAACTCTACGACTCTTTAACTCAGAGCTTCAGTAAAACTCTACGACTCTTTAACTTGGAGCTTCAGTAAAACTCTACGACTCTTTAACTCAGAGCTTCATTAAACTCTACGACTTTTTAACTCAGAGCTTCATTAAACTCTACGTCTCTTTAACTCAGAGCTTCAGTAAAACTCTACGGCTCTTTAACTCAGAGCTTCAGTAAAAATCTACAGCTCTTTAACTCAGAGCTTCATTCAATTTTACGACTCTTTAACTCAGAGCTTCAGTAAAACTCTACGACTCTTTAACTCAGAGCTTCAGTAAAACTCTACGACTCTTTAACTCAGAGCTTCATTAAACTCTACGTCTCTTTAACTCAGACCTTCAGTAAAACTCTACGACTCTTTAACTCAGAGCTTCAGTAAAACTCTACGACTTTTTAACTCGGAGCTTCATTAAACTCTACGACTCTTTAACTCGGAGCTTCAGTAAAACTCTACGACTCTTTAACTCAGAGCTTCATTAAACTCTACGACTCTTTAACTCAGAGCTTCAGTAAAACTCTACGACTCTTTAACTAAGAGGTTCAGTAAAACTGCGAATCTTTAACTCAGAGCTTCAGTAAAAATCTACGGCTCTTTAACTCAGAGCTTCAGTAAAACTCTACGGCTCTTTAACTCAGAGCTTCATTAAACTCTACGGCTCTTTAACTCAGAGGTTCAGTAAACTCTACGGCTCTTTAACTCAGAGCTTCAGTAAACTCTACGACTCTTTAACTCGGAGCTTCAGTAAAACTCTACGACTCTTTAACTCAGAGCTTCATTAAACTCTACGACTCTTTAACTCAGAGCTTCAGTAAAACTCTACGACTCTTTAACTCAGAGCTTCAGTAAAACTCTGCGACTCTTTAACCCAGAGCTTCAGTAAAACTCTACGACTCTTTAACTCAGAGCTTCAGTAAAACTCTACGACTCTTTAACTCAGAGCTTCATTAAACTCTACGACTCTTTAACTCGGAGCTTCAGTAAAACTCTACGACTCTTTAACTCAGAGCTTCATTAAACTCTACGACTCTTTAACTCAGAGCTTCAGTAAAACTCTACGACTCCTTAACTCAGAGCTTCAGTAAAACTCTACGACTCTTTAACCCAGAGCTTCAGTAAAACTCTACGACTCTTTAACTCAGAGCTTCAGTAAAAATCTACAGCTCTTTAACTCAGAGCTTCATTAAACTTTACGACTCTTTAACTCGGAGCTTCAGTAAAACTCTACGACTCTTTAACTCAGAGCTTCATTAAACTCTACGACTCTTTAACTCAGAGCTTCATTAAACTCTACGACTCTTTAACTCAGAGCTTCATTAAACTCTACGGCTCTTTAACTCAGACCTTCATTAAACTCTACGGCTCTTTAACTCAGAGCTTCAGTAAAACTCTACGACTCTTTAACTCGGAGCTTCAGTAAAACTCTGCGACTCTTTAACTCAGAGCTTCAGTAAAACTCTACGACTCTTTAACTCAGAGCTTCAGTAAAACTCTGCGACTCTTTAACTCAGAGCTTCAGTAAAACTCTACAGCTCTTTAACTCAGAGCTTCATTAAATTTTACGACTCTTTAACCCAGAGCTTCAGTAAAACTCTGCGACTCTTTAACCCGGAGCTTCAGTAAAACTCTGCGACTCTTTAACTCAGAGCTTCAGTAAAAATCTACGACTCTTTAACTCAGAGCTTCATTAAACTTTACGACTCTTTAACTCAGAGCTTCAGTAAAACTCTACGACTCTTTAACTCAGAGCTTCAGTAAAACTCTACGACTCTTTAACTCAGAGCTTCAGTAAAACTCTACGACTCTTTAACTCAGAGCTTCATTAAACTCTACGACTCTTTAACTCAGAGCTTCAGTAAAACTCTACGACTCTTTAACTCAGAGCTTCATTAAACTCTACGGCTCTTTAACTCAGAGCTTCATTAAACTCTACGGCTCTTTAACTCAGAGGTTCAGTAAAACTCTACGACTTTTTAACTCAGAGCTTCATTAAACTCTACGACTCTTTAACTCGGAGCTTCAGTAAAACTCTACGACTCTTTAACTCAGAGCTTCATTAAACTCTACGACTCTTTAACTCAGAGCTTCAGTAAAACTCTACGACTCTTTAACTCAGAGCTTCAGTAAAACTCTGCGACTCTTTAACCCAGAGCTTCAGTAAAACTCTACGACTCTTTAACTCAGAGCTTCAGTAAAACTCTACGACTGTTTAACTCAGAGCTTCATTAAACTTTACGACTCTTTAACTCAGAGCTTCAGTAAAACTCTACGACTCTTTAACTCAGAGCTTCAGTAAAACTCTACGACTGTTTAACTCAGAGCTTCATTAAACTTTACGACTCTTTAACTCAGAGCTTCAGTAAAACTCTACGACTCTTTAACTCAGAGCTTCAGTAAAACTCTACGACTCTTTAACTCAGAGCTTCAGTAAAAACTCTACGAGCTCTTTAACTCAGAGCTTCAGTAAACTCTACGACTCTTTAACTCAGAGCTTCAGTAAAACTCTACGACTCTTTAACTCAGAGCTTCAGTAAAACTCTACGACTCTTTAACTCAGAGCTTCAGTAAAACTCTACGACTCTTTAACTCAGAGCTTCAGTAAAACTCTACGACTGTTTAACTCAGAGCTTCAGTAAAACTCTACGACTCTTTAACTCAGAGCTTCATTAAACTCTACGTCTCTTTAACTCGGAGCTTCATTAAACTCTACGACTCTTTAACTCAGAGCTTCAGTAAAACTCTACGACTCTTTAACTCAGAGCTTCAGTAAAACTCTACGACTCTTTAACTCAGAGCTTCATTAAAAATCTACAGCTCTTTAACTCAGAGCTTCATTAAACTTTACGACTCTTTAAATCAGAGATTCAGTAAAACTCTACGACTCTTTAACTCAGAGCTTCAGTAAAACTCTACGACTCTTTAACTCAGAGCTTCAGTAAAACTCTACGACTCTTTAACTCGGAGCTTCAGTAAAACTCTACGACTCTTTAACTCGGAGCTTCATTAAACTCTACGACTCTTTAACTCAGAGCTTCATTAAACTCTACGACTCTTTAACTCAGAGCTTCATTAAACTCTACGGCTCTTTAACTCAGAGCTTCATTAAACTCTACGACTCTTTAACTCAGAGAATCAGTAAAACTCTACGACTCTTTAACTCAGAGCTTCAGTAAAACTCTACGACTCTTTAACTCAGAGCTTCAGTAAAACTCTACGACTCTTTAACTCAGAGCTTCATTAAACTCTACGACTCTTTAACTCAGAGCTTCAGTAAAACTCTACGACTCTTTAACTCAGAGCTTCATTAAACTCTACGTCTCTTTAACTCAGAGCTTCATTAAACTCTACGTCTCTTTAACTCAGAGCTTCAGTAAAACTCTACGACTCTTTAACTCAGAGCTTCATTAAACTCTACGTCTCTTTAACTCGGAGCTTCATTAAACTCTACGACTCTTTAACTCGGAGCTTCAGTAAAACTCTACGACTCTTTAACTCAGAGCTTCAGTAAAACTCTACGACTCTTTAACTCAGAGCTTCATTAAACTCTACGACTCTTTAACTCAGAGCTTCAGTAAAACTCTACGACTCTTTAACTCAGAGCTTCAGTAAAACTCTACGACTCTTTAACTCAGAGCTTCAGTAAAACTCTACGACTCTTTAACTCAGAGCTTCAGTAAAACTCTACGACTCTTTAACTCAGAGCTTCAGTAAAACTCTACGACTCTTTAACTCAGAGCTTCAGTAAAACTCTACGACTCTTTAACTCAGAGCTTCAGTAAAACTCTACGACTCTTTAACTCAGAGCTTCAGTAAAACTCTACGACTCTTTAACTCAGAGCTTCATTAAACTCTACGACTCTTTAACTCAGAGCTTCATTAAACTCTACGACTCTTTAACTCAGAGCTTCAGTAAAACTCTACGACTCTTTAACTCAGAGCTTCAGTAAAACTCTACGACTCTTTAACTCAGAGCTTCAGTAAAACTCTACGACTCTTTAACTCAGAGCTTCATTAAACTCTACGTCTCTTTAACTCAGAGGTTCAGTAAAACTCTGCGACTCTTTAACTCAGAGCTTCAGTAAAACTCTACGACTCTTTAACTCAGAGCTTCATTAAACTCTACGACTCTTTAACTCGGAGCTTCATTAAACTCTACGACTCTTTAACTCGGAGCTTCATTAAACTCTACGACTTTTTAACTCGGAGCTTCATTAAACTCTACGACTCTTTAACTCGGAGCTTCAGTAAAACTCTACGACTCTTTAACTCAGAGCTTCAGTAAAACTCTACGACTCTTTAACTCAGAGCTTCAGTAAAAATCTACGACTCTTTAACTCAGAGCTTCAGTAAAACTCTACGACTCTTTAACTCGGAGCTTCAGTAAAACTCTACGACTCTTTAACTCAGAGCTTCATTAAACTCTACGACTCTTTAACTCAGAGCTTCATTAAAACTCTACGACTCTTTAACTCAGAGCTTCATTAAACTCTACGGCTCTTTAACTCAGAGCTTCATTAAACTCTACGTCTCTTTAACTCGGAGCTTCATTAAAACTCTACGACTCTTTAACTCAGAGCTTCATTAAACTCTACGGCTCTTTAACTCAGAGGTTCAGTAAAACTCTACGACTCTTTAACTCAGAGCTTCATTAAAAATCTACAGCTCTTTAACTCAGAGCTTCATTAAACTTTACGACTCTTTAACTCAGAGCTTCAGTAAAACTCTACGACTCTTTAACTCAGAGCTTCAGTAAAACTCTACGACTCTTTAACTCAGAGCTTCAGTAAAACTCTACGACTCTTTAACTCAGAGCTTCAGTAAAACTCTACGACTCTTTAACTCAGAGCTTCATTAAACTCTACGACTCTTTAACTCAGAGCTTCATTAAACTCTACGACTCTTTAACTCAGAGCTTCAGTAAAACTCTACGACTCTTTAACTCAGAGCTTCAGTAAAACTCTACGACTCTTTAACTCAGAGCTTCAGTAAAACTCTACGACTCTTTAACTCAGAGCTTCATTAAACTCTACGACTCTTTAACTCAGAGCTTCATTAAACTCTACGACTCTTTAACTCAGAGATTCAGTAAAACTCTACGACTCTTTAACTCAGAGCTTCAGTAAAACTCTACGACTCTTTAACTCAGAGCTTCAGTAAAACTCTACGACTCTTTAACTCAGAGCTTCATTAAAAACTCTACAGACTCTTTAACTCAGAGCTTCATTAAACTTTACGACTCTTTAAATCAGAGCTTCAGTAAAACTCTACGACTCTTTAACTCAGAGCTTCAGTAAAACTCTACGACTCTTTAACTCAGAGCTTCAGTAAAACTCTACGACTCTTTAACTCAGAGCTTCATTAAACTCTACGACTCTTTAACTCGGAGCTTCATTAAACTCTACGACTCTTTCACTCGGAGCTTCATTAAACTCTACGACTTTTTAACTCGGAGCTTCATTAAACTCTACGACTCTTTAACTCGGAGCTTCAGTAAAACTCTACGACTCTTTAACTCAGAGCTTCAGTAAAACTCTACGACTCTTTAACTCAGAGCTTCAGTAAAACTCTACGACTCTTTAACTCAGAGCTTCATTAAACTCTACGTCTCTTTAACTCGGAGCTTCATTAAACTCTACGACTCTTTAACTCAGAGCTTCAGTAAAACTCTACGACTCTTTAACTCAGAGCTTCAGTAAAACTCTACGACTCTTTAACTCAGAGCTTCATTAAAAATCTACAGCTCTTTAACTCAGAGCTTCATTAAACTTTACGACTCTTTAAATCAGAGATTCAGTAAAACTCTACGACTCTTTAACTCAGAGCTTCAGTAAAACTCTACGACTCTTTAACTCAGAGCTTCAGTAAAACTCTACGACTCTTTAACTCGGAGCTTCAGTAAAACTCTACGACTCTTTAACTCGGAGCTTCATTAAACTCTACGACTCTTTAACTCGGAGCTTCATTAAACTCTACGACTCTATAACTCAGAGCTTCATTAAACTCTACGGCTCTTTAACTCAGAGCTTCATTAAACTCTACGGCTCTTTAACTCAGAGCTTCATTAAACTCTACGACTCTTTAACTCAGAGCTTCAGTAAAACTCTACGACTCTTTAACTCAGAGCTTCAGTAAAACTCTACGACTCTTTAACTCAGAGCTTCAGTAAAACTCTACGACTCTTTAACTCAGAGCTTCATTAAACTCTACGACTCTTTAACTCAGAGCTTCAGTAAAACTCTACGACTCTTTAACTCAGAGCTTCAGTAAAACTCTACGACTCTTTAACTCAGAGCTTCATTAAACTCTACGACTCTTTAACTCAGAGCTTCATTAAACTTTACGACTCTTTAACTCAGAGCTTCATTAAACTCTACGACTCTTTAACTCGGAGCTTCATTAAACTCTACGTCTCTTTAACTCGGAGCTTCAGTAAAACTCTACGACTCTTTAACTCGGAGTTTCAGTAAAACTCTACGACTCTTTAACTCAGAGCTTCAGTAAAACTCTACGACTCTTTAACTACGACTCTTTAACTCAGAGCTTCATTAAACTTTACGACTCTTTAACTCAGAGCTTCAGTAAAACTCTACGTCTCTTTAACTCAGAGCTTCAGTAAAACTCTACGACTCTTTAACTCAGAGCTTCAGTAAAACTCTACGACTCTTTAACTCAGAGCTTCATTAAACTCTACGTCTCTTTAACTCGGAGCTTCATTAAACTCTACGTCTCTTTAACTCAGAGCTTCATTAAACTCTACGTCTCTTTAACTCGGAGCTTCATTAAACTCTACGTCTCTTTAACTCGGAGCTTCAGTAAAACTCTACGACTCTTTAACTCAGAGCTTCAGTAAAACTCTACGACTCTTTAACTCAGAGCTTCAGTAAAACTCTACGACTCTTTAACTCAGAGCTTCATTAAACTCTACGACTCTTTAACTCAGAGCTTCATTAAACTCTACGACTCTTTAACTCAGAGCTTCATTAAACTCTACGACTCTTTAACTCGGAGCTTCATTAAACTTTACGACTCTTTAACTCAGAGCTTCAGTAAAACTCTACGACTCTTTAACTCAGAGCTTCAGTAAAACTCTACGGCTCTTTAACTCAGAGCTTCAGTAAAACTCTACGACTCTTTAACTCAGAGCTTCATTAAACTCTACGACTCTTTAACTCGGAGCTTCAGTAAAACTCTACGACTCTTTAACTCGGAGCTTCAGTAAAACTCTACGACTCTTTAACTCAGAGCTTCATTAAACTCTACGACACTTTCACTCAGAGCTTCAGTAAAACTCTACGACTCTTTAACTCAGAGCTTCATTAAACTCTACGACACTTTAACTCAGAGCTTCATTAAACTCTACGTCTCTTTAACTCGGAGCTTCATTAAACTCTACGTCTCTTTAACTCGGAGCTTCAGTAAAACTCTACGACTCTTTAACTCGGAGCTTCAGTAAAACTCTACGACTCTTTAACTCAGAGCTTCAGTAAAACTCTACGACTCTTTAACTCAGAGCTTCAGTAAAACTCTACGACTCTTTAACTCAGAGCTTCATTAAACTCTACGACTCTTTAACTCAGAGCTTCAGTAAAACTCTACGACTCTTTAACTCAGAGCTTCAGTAAAACTCTACGACTCTTTAACTCAGAGCTTCAGTAAAACTCTACGACTCTTTAACTCAGAGCTTCATTAAACTCTACGACTCTTTAACTCAGAGCTTCAGTAAAACTCTACGACTCTTTAACTCGGAGCTTCAGTAAAACTCTACGACTCTTTAACTCGGAGCTTCATTAAACTCTACGACACTTTAACTCAGAGCTTCAGTAAAACTCTACGACTCTTTAACTCAGAGCTTCATTAAACTCTACGACTCTTTAACTCAGAGCTTCAGTAAAACTCTACGACTCTTTAACTCAGAGCTTCAGTAAAACTCTACGACTCTTTAACTCAGAGCTTCAGTAAAACTCTACGACTCTTTAACTCAGAGCTTCAGTAAAACTCTACGACTCTTTAACTCAGAGCTTCAGTAAAACTCTACGACTCTTTAACTCAGAGCTTCAGTAAAACTCTACGACTCTTTAACTCAGAGCTTCATTAAACTCTACGCTCTTTAACTCAGAGCTTCATTAAACTCTACGCTCTTTAACTCAGAGCTTCAGTAAACTCTACGGCTCTTTAACTCAGAGCTTCAGTAAACTCTACGACTCTTTAACTCGGAGCTTCAGTAAAACTCTACGGCTCTTTAACTCAGAGCTTCATTAAACTCTACGACTCTTTAACTCGGAGCTTCAGTAAACTCTACGGCTCTTTAACTCGGAGCTTCATTAAACTCTACGACTCTTTAACTCGGAGCTTCAGTAAAACTCTACGACTCTTTAACTCAGAGCTTCAGTAAAACTCTACGACTCTTTAACTCAGAGCTTCAGTAAAACTCTACGACTCTTTAACTCAGAGCTTCATTAAACTCTACGACTCTTTAACTCAGAGCTTCAGTAAAACTCTACGACTCTTTAACTCAGAGCTTCATTAAACTCTACGACTCTTTAACTCAGAGCTTCATTAAACTCTACGACTCTTTAACTCAGAGCTTCATTAAACTCTACGACTCTTTAACTCAGAGCTTCAGTAAAACTCTACGACTCTTTAACTCAGAGCTTCAGTAAAACTCTACGACTCTTTAACTCGGAGCTTCATTAAACTCTACGGCTCTTTAACTCAGAGCTTCATTAAACTCTACGGCTCTTTAACTCAGAGCTTCATTAAACTCTACGACTCTTTAACTCGGAGCTTCATTAAACTCTACGACTCTTTAACTCGGAGCTTCATTAAACTCTACGACTCTTTAACTTGGAGCTTCAGTAAAACTCTACGACTCTTTAACTCGGAGCTTCAGTAAAACTCTACGACTCTTTAACTCAGAGCTTCATTAAACTCTACGTCTCTTTAACTTGGAGCTTCAGTAAAACTCTACGACTCTTTAACTCGGAGCTTCATTAAACTCTACGACTCTTTAACTCGGAGCTTCATTAAACTCTACGAATCTTTCACTCAGAGCTTCATTAAATTCTACGTCTCTTTAACTTGGAGCTTCAGTAAAACTCTACGACTCTTTAACTCGGAGCTTCAGTAAACTCTACGACTCTTTAACTCGGAGCTTCATTAAACTCTACGTCTCTTTAACTTGGAGCTTCAGTAAAACTCTACGTCTCTTTAACTCGGAGCTTCATTAAACTCTACGTCTCTTTAACTCGGAGCTTCAGTAACCTCTACGACTCTTTAACTCGGAGCTTCAGTAACCTCTACGACTCTTTAACTCGGAGCTTCAGTAAACTCTACGGCTCTTTAACTCGGAGCTTCAGTAAAACTCTACGACTCTTTAACTCGGAGCTTCAGTAAAACTCTACGACTCTTTAACTCAGAGCTTCATTAAACTCTACGACTCTTTAACTCAGAGCTTCAGTAAAACTCTACGGCTCTTTAACTCAGAGCTTCATTAAAACTCTACGTCTCTTTAACTCGGAGCTTCATTAAACTCTACGACTCTTTAACTCAGAGCTTCATTAAACTCTACGACTCTTTAACTCGGAGCTTCAGTAAAACTCTACGACTCTTTAACTCGGAGCTTCATTAAACTCTACGACTCTTTAACTCAGAGCTTCATTAAACTCTACGACTCTTTAACTCAGAGCTTCAGTAAAACTCTACGACTCTTTAACTCAGAGCTTCATTAAACTCTACGACTCTTTAACTCGGAGCTTCAGTAAAACTCTACGACTCTTTAACTCGGAGCTTCATTAAACTCTACGACTCTTTAACTCGGAGCTTCAGTAAAACTCTACGACTCTTTAACTCAGAGCTTCATTAAACTCTACGACTCTTTAACTCAGAGCTTCAGTAAAACTCTACGACTCTTTAACTCAGAGCTTCATTAAACTCTACGACTCTTTAACTCAGAGCTTCATTAAACTCTACGACTCTTTAACTCAGAGCTTCATTAAACTCTACGACTCTTTAACTCAGAGCTTCAGTAAAACTCTACGGCTCTTTAACTCAGAGCTTCATTAAACTCTACGACTCTTTAACTCAGAGCTTCAGTAAAACTCTACGACTCTTTAACTCGGAGCTTCAGTAAAACTCTACGACTCTTTAACTCGGAGCTTCAGTAAAACTCTACGACTCTTTAACTCGGAGCTTCAGTAAAACTCTACGACTCTTTAACTCAGAGCTTCATTAAACTCTACGGCTCTTTAACTCGGAGCTTCAGTGAACTCTACGACTCTTTAACTCGGAGCTTCATTAAACTCTACGACTCTTTAACTCAGAGCTTCAGTAAAACTCTACGACTCTTTAACTCGGAGCTTCATTAAACTCTACGACTCTTTAACTCAGAGCTTCATTAAACTCTACGGCTCTTTAACTCAGAGCTTCATTAAACTCTACGACTCTTTAACTCAGAGCTTCATTAAACTCTACGGCTCTTTAACTCAGAGCTTCATTAAACTCTACGGCTCTTTAACTCAGAGCTTCATTAAACTCTACGGCTCTTTAACTCAGAGCTTCATTAAACTCTACGACTCTTTAACTCAGAGCTTCATTAAACTCTACGACTCTTTAACTTGGAGCTTCAGTAAAACTCTACGACTCTTTAACTCAGAGCTTCAGTAAAACTCTACGACTCTTTAACTCAGAGCTTCATTAAACTCTACGTCTCTTTAACTTGGAGCTTCAGTAAAACTCTACGGCTCTTTAACTCGGAGCTTCAGTTAAACTCTACGGCTCTTTAACTCGGAGCTTCAGTAAAACTCTACGACTCTTTAACTCAGAGCTTCATTAAACTCTACGTCTCTTTAACTCGGAGCTTCATTAAACTCTACGACTCTTTAACTCAGAGCTTCAGTAAAACTCTACGACTCTTTAACTCGGAGCTTCAGTAAACTCTACGGCTCTTTAACTCGGAGCTTCAGTAAAACTCTACGACTCTTTAACTCGGAGCTTCAGTAAACTCTACGACTCTTTAACTCGGAGCTTCAGTAAAACTCTACGACTCTTTAACTCAGAGCTTCATTAAACTTTACGACTCTTTAACTCAGAGCTTCAGTAAAACTCTACGGCTCTTTAACTCAGAGCTTCATTAAACTCTACGACTCTTTAACTCAGAGCTTCATTAAACTCTACGACTCTTTAACTCGGAGCTTCAGTAAAACTCTACGACTCTAACTCGGAGCTTCATTAAACTCTATGACTCTTTAACTCAGAGCTTCATTAAACTTTACGACTCTTTAACTCAGAGCTTCAGTAAAACTCTACGGCTCTTTAACTCAGAGCTTCATTAAACTCTACGTCTCTTTAACTCGGAGCTTCATTAAACTCTACGACTCTTTAACTCAGAGCTTCATTAAACTCTACGACTCTTTAACTCTGAGCTTCAGTAAAACTCTACGACTCTTTAACTCAGAGCTTCAGTAAAACTCTACGACTCTTTAACTCAGAGCTTCAGTAAAACTCTACGACTCTTTAACTCGGAGCTTCAGTAAAACTCTACGACTCTTTAACTCAGAGCTTCATTAAACTCTACGACTCTTTAACTCAGAGCTTCATTAAACTCTACGACTCTTTAACTCAGAGCTTCAGTAAAACTCTACGGCTCTTTAACTCAGAGCTTCAGTAAAACTCTACGACTCTTTAACTCAGAGCTTCATTAAACTCTACGACTCTTTAACTCAGAGCTTCATTAAACTCTACGACTCTTTAACTCAGAGCTTCAGTAAAACTCTACGACTCTTTAACTCAGAGCTTCAGTAAAACTCTACGACTCTTTAACTCAGAGCTTCAGTAAAACTCTACGACTCTTTAACTCGGAGCTTCAGTAAAACTCTACGACTCTTTAACTCAGAGCTTCATTAAACTCTACGACTCTTTAACTCAGAGCTTCATTAAACTCTACGACTCTTTAACTCGGAGCTTCAGTAAAACTCTACGACTCTTTAACTCAGAGCTTCAGTAAAACTCTACGACTCTTTAACTCAGAGCTTCATTAAACTCTACGGCTCTTTAACTCAGAGCTTCATTAAAACTCTACGACTCTTTAACTCAGAGCTTCAGTAAAACTCTACGGCTCTTTAACTCAGAGCTTCAGTAAAACTCTACGACTCTTTAACTCAGAGCTTCAGTAAAACTCTACGGCTCTTTAACTCAGAGCTTCAGTAAAACTCTACGGCTCTTTAACTCGGAGCTTCAGTAAAACTCTACGGCTCTTTAACTCAGAGCTTCAGTAAAATTCTACGACTCTTTAACTCAGAGCTTCATTAAACTCTACGACTCTTTAACTCAGAGCTTCATTAAACTCTACGACTCTTTAACTCAGAGCTTCAGTAAAACTCTACGGCTCTTTAACTCAGAGCTTCAGTAAAACTCTACGGCTCTTTAACTCAGAGCTTCAGTAAAACTCTACGACTCTTTAACTCAGAGCTTCAGTAAAACTCTACGACTCTTTAACTCAGAGCTTCAGTAAAACTCTACGACTCTTTAACTCAGAGCTTCAGTAAAACTCTACGGCTCTTTAACTCAGAGCTTCAGTAAAACTCTACGGCTCTTTAACTCAGAGCTTCAGTAAAACTCTACGACTCTTTAACTCAGAGCTTCAGTAAAACTCTACGGCTCTTTAACTCAGAGCTTCAGGAAAACTCTACGACTTTTTAACTCAGAGCTTCAGGAAAACTCTAAAACTCTAAAGTTGAATTGAATTGAATTGAAAACTCTACGACTCTTTAACTCAGAGCTTCAGTAAAACTCTACAGCTCTTTAACTCAGAGCTTCAATAAAACTCTACGGCTCTTTAACTCAGAGCTTCAGTAAAACTCTACGACTCTTTAACTCAGAGCTTCAGTAAAACTCTACGACTCTTTAACTCAGAGCTTCAGTAAAACTCTACGACTCTTTATCTTCTAATTTGATCTTTTTCATTTTCTTCTGATTCTAAATAAACGCTAATGATTTCTTGTATAACTATGTTTTATCACGTGTCTGTATAGCACTTTGAGCTACCACTGGCATGAGAAGTGGTAAATAAAAATTATTATTATTATTATTATTATTATTATTATTGTTTAACACCTCAAGGCAGGACTTTTGTTGTTGCTTTTATCACATCAGATAACCAGTAAAGAATCCTTTACATTCCATCTCATGGGTTTCATCACACAACAGATACCAGGTCACTTCACCAGAATTCTTTTCAGTTCTACTTTCACGTCTGTCCATCAAACACCAGATGACCAGGTCCCCGACCAGTTGCCCAGGGAGTAGGCTCTGCCCCTGCTGTCCATATCTGGCAGGTTCTGCTTGGGTCTAGGTCAGGGGTTGGCAACATGTGGCTCCGAAGCTGCATGCAGCTCTTCTACTGCCCTGTTGAGGCTCCACAACTGAATTAGATCTGTAGGTAAAAATAAAATAATCCTCCTTTACAGTAAAATAAAGCTCTGCTGATCGTTCAACACAGTTTAACAATAAATGGTCTTAAACTCTGGAGTTAATGTAGAACTTCATCCTTTAACCCTGAAGATCAGCACAGACTGCTGGTCACCATAGCAACACAGACAGTAATGTCACCTAGCTACTAATGAAACGGCAAAGAGAGAGATTTAAGATGAACATCGATAATTTGGAGATGAATGGACTTATTAGTGTTTATAATCACTCCAGCTGGTTTCCTGATACGTTTAATCTGCAACAAGAAACTGAAACACCAAAAGTCACAAGGCTGATGTCAGTTTCTCATTCGTCATTCAACAGTTACATTCTTGCACTTCAGGCACCATTTAAGGTGGAATGGGAAAATTCCAAGATGATTAAGAAGCGGCTTCAGTCTCATAAAAGTTCAAACATTGAGACACATTTTACAGGAAACTGTTCTACTTTTGAAGAAAAGTTTCCTGCCAGAGATGCGAGGAAATCAGCTATAGCTGAGCTAAAGCTTAAAGTGGAGCAAAGTAAGTCTGCATTTCTGTTTATATTTTTTTAGCACATACTGTGATGTATTTACAGCCAAGATGGAAAAATGTACATAAAGTATTGTGGAATTGTAAAATATGATTAAGATAAACAAATAACCCTTCTTGTTTGTAACTGGAGTGTTCCTGGTAGAACTGTGGTGATGCGTGCATGTTAAGGGTCACTTTAGGTGCAGTTATTTATGAACTGAAACTGAAGAAGACAGTCTAAGATGTATCCACCCCATTAAACTATGAAGACAAGTAACACACACATACCTAACACAGAACTCATTCAACACAGCTAACATACCAAAACCTCAAAAGGGTAAAACTGGATTGTCTTGTGCAGTCACCTGTCAACTACAGTGCAACTTTTGTTTTCCTGTAAAACACAAATTTACTTGAACCTTTTAAAATTCAGCTTTTGTTGCTAGAAATGTAGGAAGGTTTATTTTTAATTCAGTTCAGAAGTTCAGAAACAATGAGTTTATTTTCAGCTCAAAAGCATGTAGCTCCAATGCAGGTGATAAAAATGATAAAAATATAAAAAAATAACAGATCTGACCTAAAATGTATCATGGACTGAAGTTTTCTTTCTCCTTCTACTATGTTAGGAGTCCTATTTTCCTCCTGCATTACCATACATCATTTGATAAACTGATTGGTCACCGCATAATTATCCAATTTGGAAAACTTAGAGCTGGTGTAATTTGTGAATAAGTCTAATTTTGTATTTTCTGACCAAATGACATTCTCCCAGAAGGACTGTGGCTTTCAAACATGCATCTGGATGAGCATCTTTGTGTTTTTCTCTTAGAAATGGGGTCTTCCTATGTCTCCTACCTTGGAGGATCATTGAGACAGTGACTGGTGTTGCAACTTGAAACTACTGCAACTGCAGCATGAAGTTCTATCTTGATGCTTCGTTCTTTCTCCACCATTCAAACAGTATTTCTCTTCAGTCTGAGGTCAATTGTCCTCTTGCAGCCACCTCCTGCGATGTTGCCTCCTGTACCATTGGTTTTAAAATTCTGGAAAATGTTAGCAACAGTGATCACTGGAATATCACACTCTCTTGTAACCTTAGCAGTGATCATGCTTTGCTCTTACGTCTTTCTAACCTCGGACAACTGTGTCCTTTACCTTCTCTCTTCTATATGATACGCATGATGACACAAAACAGCACAAAAACAACTTTTCTCAGTCAGCTGTTGTATGATTTAAAATATAATTGTCTGCTGGAATCAATATGTTGTAAGTTCTAAAGGGTATCATTAATATTGTCCAGGCTGTTTTAGAATGTCTTTATAGAACATTTCTGTGTTCTTCCACTTATTTGCCCAAATAAGGACTCCATGTCTAAGCTTGTCTCTACTGCAAAAACAAACAGTATTTTAGAAAATCCCCACAATCTCACCTTGCGGTGAGTTACTGAGCTGCCTATTTTTAGTTAATCGACTAAAAGAACAAGAATCTGTGTTTCATGCTATTTAAATTTGTTATTTGAAGATCAGAAACTAAATTTTAAGGCAGAACACTAACAAAATAAGTTAAACCCTGAATGGTGATTTTACTATTCATATTTTTTCCTCTGATTATGGCAATAAAAATTAATTTTCCAGTGATTTAGCTTTAACGAAGTTGGCTAGTACCACAGTGATGTCATCAGGACGTAATGCTTGCTGGCCTCCCCATCCAACCTGTTACCATCCCCCTTCAACAGAAACTCTGGCTGTGACATCATTCTGAGAGCCCTTTAGTCACATTTTATATTTTGACCTTAAAAAATAAGCTCCTGAACTTTGTTGGGGTAACAGTATTTCTACATTACACCAGCGCTGAGCAGCACTCTGGAACTAGAGTTTATTTTGCTGCTCTACTTTGAGCTGCACTACATTAAACAGTCCAGTAGGAGGAGTGAGGAGAAAGGACTGAAGTCAATAGTATCAACTAGAAAAACAGGCCAGGAAAAAAAAAGCCAGCTTACGTGCCAATGAGCACAACTACATCACTGAGTGGTATTAACACAGAACACAGATCTGTCAGAGGTGTTGACTGTGAAATCTGAGGAATCTGGGCGAACAAGTCACTGGAGGTGCAGTTATTAATGAACTGAAACTAAAGAGGACAGAAGTGTGTGAGATACATTCCCATCAACAAACTCATCATTACAGACACACACCATACACACACCTAAGACAGAACACACCCACCACACCCAAAACCTCAAATTCGTTTAGGTATTTAAACACTCAGCTATTATTTCTATCACTGTAGGGGTATCAATTTGACATATTCAACACATTTTCAGATCTCTTGTGAACATGAGTACTGAGTGCACACAGATCGTTTGAGAACCGTATGATTTTGAGCGTAATCTTTAAATCTACATGCAGTATACCAAAGAAAGACAATGGCATTTCTGCCACAGCGCACCCATAAACTGTAACAAGGTTTGCCCAGAGGTGGAATTGAACCAGGGCCTCCTGGTATGGGAGGCCAAAGCATTACTGGTTGAAACACTGGCTGTGGACAGAGGGGGATCTCAATGGCAGAGCACGAGGGCAGGTTGCAGTAAAAAACAAAATGAATAAGGAAAAAAATCTAAAATGCTGGCCCAGGTGCCAGAGAGAATCTTTAACTAAAACTACTTCAATCAGTCGTGGGCTGGAGGTTAGGAAACCAGCCTTGTGACCGGAAGGTCGCCGGTTCGATCCCCTGAGCTGACAGTACGTGCCTGAGGTGCCCTGAGGTGCCCTTGAGCAAGACATCTAACCCCCAATTGTTCCACTCTTGCCCACTGCTCAGGGCAAGAGTGCTCACTGCCCCCTAGTGTGTGTGTTGAGTAGTGGGCATGTATGTGGGTGTTTCACTGCACGGATGGGTTAAATGTAGAGGTCTAATTCCTCTGTGAGCAAAACACAGTTGGCCAATGGTCCTGAATTCAATTCAAAGAGGACAAACCAAGAAACACCCCACGCTGGGATCGAACTGTGGCCTAGAGGGTCACTGACCAGTGTGCAGCCAACTGAACTACACAACCACTTAAACCTACATTGAAAGTGGGGCTAGCCACAGGCTGAAGGAAAAGGAGGAATAACTTAAATCATTTTTCTTTTACTTCATTCCCCTTGTCTTATTTTATTCATTAACTTCTTTCCCTTTTTTTAAAAATACGCTGTTGTCACATGTGACTCAAGAACAAGGCTTAGAGGGAACAGGAGCAAACTTCACCAACTTCTACAGATGCACCATAGAGAGCATCCTCACAGGCTGCATCACTGTCTGGAACCATCACTCCTCATGGGCTACATCACTATCTGGTTCACCATCCTGCCATCAGACAGGAGATTCCACAGCATACAGGCTAGAACAACCCGGTTAATGAACATGTGATCTATGTGATTTCAGTTCCATTGTAAAGTAACTAGTTTCACTGACAGACCTACAGTAAAGTAGGATTAGAGCAACATCAAGTGCAGCATGAAATTCAGTAACACACATGAACTCACTCATCACTGAAGGCTTAAGAACTAGTCCTCACCATGATGCGTGATCCAGTTTCCTGGGACAGAGCGAAGGCAGATTACACCTGTTGACACCAGTGATCAGCTCTACAGGGGGGTCTGTATCACTGTTCTTTACTGTGGGTTCTGAATCAGTCAGTAATCGGTTCGCCCTGTCCCAGCCCTCATTAAGTCTCGTCTACCTTTTTAGTAAAGAGAAGCTGATTTGTATAATCAAACTTAGAAATCAGTCCGCATCAGTTTTACATCAGAGTTTTATAGTCTTGTGTGACGTCAGTGTAGCAATGCTGGGTGGAGACTCGTAATGAAACTTACAGAGTCTGTAATTATAATTACTAACACATTGTATCCCAAGTGCAGTCAGAGGACCAAAGCTTTCACAATTATTTAAAAAACAGTCATGTACAAAAATGTATGCACGTCAGGCAAGTTCTATGTATGTGTTGATATTCTGAGTGTAAATAAGTTACATGTCCTCTACACACTACAGACACACTTCAACACATTTTAAGACACAATTACTGATTATTTACTGAATTTAACAGAAATGAAACAAAATGTGACCTAGTCCATCATACAGAGGTATGAAATGTTACTAAGAATATAAAAGTAACAAATCACGTTTATCGTATTCACATGATTCACAAGTTCTTTCCATTTTCCATGAAATAAAACTGATGTTGCAGTTTCCAGATAATCACCCCAGATAGTCTGGTTTTACCCGTTCGCTTTGTCAGGTGTGGATCAAATGTGTTGGGTGTGTTCTGTGTCAGGTGTGGATCAAGTGTTGCGTGTGTTCTGTCTCAGGTATGTGCCTGAGGTTCCTTCTGCTCTGCAGGAACAGTTTGCTCAGAGGAAATTACTCTTTGGAATTTTGTTATTTCCATTTACAGCACTTGGAGGCTCTTAGTCATAATGACTCATGGAAGTGCTTTTAGAAAACGTATCTTTATGCTATTCCACACAGGCCATAATAATGTGCAGACCAGCTAGTGGGAGTTCTTACGGACATCTTTAACATCTCGCTAAGCAGCGCTGTTGTTCCAGCATGCTTGAAGGCCACCACCATTGTCCCCGTGCTGAAGAAATCTCCAGTGTCACACTCAGACCATGACTACCGTCCTGTCACACTCACACCCATCATCATGAAGTGCTTTGAGAGGCTCGTACAGAAGCACATTGAGACCCAACTGCCTTCTTCACTGGACCCTCTGTAGTTCACAAATCGCTCCAACCGCTCTACAGATGACGCCATGGCCACCACTCTTCACCTGGCCCTCACTCATCTTGAGAAAAAGGACTCTTATGTTAGGATGCTGTTCATAGACTTCAGTTCAGCATTCAACACCACCACACCTCAGCATCTCGTTGGAAAGCTGAGCCAGCTTCAGTAAAACTCTACGACTCTTTAACTCAGAGCTTCAGTAAAACTCTACGACTCTTTAACTCAGAGCTTCATTAAACTCTACGACTCTTTAACTCAGAGCTTCAGTAAAACTCTACGACTCTTTAACTCAGAGCTTCAGTAAAACTCTACGGCTCTTTAACTCAGAGCTTCATTAAACTCTACGACTCTTTAACTCAGAGCTTCATTAAACTCTACGACTCTTTAACTCAGAGCTTCATTAAACACTACGACTCTTTAACTCAGAGCTTCATTAAACTCTACGGCTCTTTAACTCAGAGCTTCATTAAACTCTACGGCTCTTTAACTCAGAGCTTCATTAAACACTACGACTCTTTAACTCAGAGCTTCAGTAAAACAAACTAAACTTTAATTTCTTCTGTTACTGTTAAGCTTTAACACCTCTCTGTAAAGGAATTTGAAGTTCCACAGATAAATAAGATTGTAATTGTATATAATAATAATAATGATAATAATAATAATAATAATATAAATTATTATTATTATTATTATTATGGGCTGAATCTGGTCACAATCAATCTGTGATAGATATTTAGCCTTGTTTACACAGAAAAGTCACAGATTTCTGACTGTTCAAAGACGAAGTTCAGGATGATCTGATGAAACTGAAAACATTAGTTTGAAATGGTCATTCTGCAATAAAGTTATTATGTTTTATGTTGGTTTGAGAAGTCACCCAGCAAAGCAGTATGAAAACAGGCACAATGGAAATATATTTTAATTCTGATTTTGACAAAAATTATATATATATATATATATATATATATATATATATATATATATATATATATATATGTATATAATAAAGCACTGTTAAAGTGTATGCAATTTTTGTATAAAATAAAATGTTTGAAAGTAATTCAAAAGTTAGTGGTTGTAATCATAATATAATCCTAAAATAATCTGATATATTTCATTGCAGTGTTAATGGTAATCAGTAACCATATCAACATTGTGCATGAAGTGATGATAAAAGGCTGAAGGTTCTTTCTGAAAGTAGACATCATTACTTTTATAACAGGCTCCTGTGAAGTGCAGTTCCTCTCCTACACCACCAGAGGGTGGTGGACCAGACCTTAAACCTTAAGGCTTTTAAGGTGGACCAGACCTTAAAAGCCTTAAACACTGAACACTCTGTATGATGTCTGAACATATTTTACATGCAAACACTTTCACAGCTGATTATTGACCCAGCTGCACAACATTAAAGTCATCTTACAGACATGCAGCTCATCAAGATTTGAACAACTCAACTTTGTCACTAACAAAAGAGAAGGAATACATAATGCTGGCGGTGGATTTGTGTTTGTGTGTGATACGTGATGATTTTGTGATCTTCAGGAAAAGAGACCCACAGAGTGAGAGTGAGAATCCTGCTGATGATGAAGCCGGTTCTGCTGAAGGCTCTAACGTTCTGGACTCCAGGCAGACCACTGTGGACGAGAGGGGGTGGGTAACAAAAACACACAACCATGAACTCATGATTTATCTTTAATAATGTTGACTCTGCTAGCAGAATTTGCCTCGAACCCAATGATGTCACACTTTTCTCAACAATGTTATTCAAAGTCCTACTTGATAATTGACTGCAGTTTTAGGGATATAATATTTAATATATATAATATTTAATATTTATTTTATTATCTAATATATAATATTTAATACTTTATTACAAAAGTCCAAAAAATGGGGTTAGTAGGTAAAATAAATAATTAATGATAAAATAAATAAAACAAATGAAAACAGTACAAAGACAAGACGTTAATGTTTGACTTTTCAATCGTTATTACTGTTTTGTATTCATACATTCATTCTGAAGTGTGAATGTGAGACTAGAAACATTGTGAAATGTTCCATCTTAAACAGGTGATGCAGTCAACCTTGCAGCAACAGTTTGAGTCACATTCCTCTCTGTCTGAGCTTAAGTACAGCTCACTCTGCTGAGATCTCTGAGTTTCATTACCTTTTCATTCTTACTGAGACGCAGAAACTTGGTGTCTCCTGAGTGTGTAACTGTCTGAAAAGAGGAGGTCCTAGCGCCCCATGCTGGGGGGCACTATGCCAGCCCTCCTTATGTGGCTGGGAGTTATTACTTTTTATACAGTTCATGTAGCAAGCTGATTGGTTGAGAGGCGTTCTAACTGTGTTGTTATTCACCATAACATCACAGTTTTTTCACAAACACTATCACTCCGCTGAGACACTGTTGCTAAGCAACGACTTTGACAGCTGTAGGAGACGCTCAAGCCATTTGAACGTTTTTACTTCTTACTTTACCACAAACAGAAAATGGACACTTTTAAGATCACATTTGACCGACAGCCGATTTGGTCAGACTCTGAAGATGAGACGACACTAAATTCCCAAACTGTCGTCACCACTGAGCAGCTCTTCAGTTGGCAGCTGTGACAGAAGAACAGCTGAACAACCTGGAATCAGCCAGAAATGAACCCAACACCATTCGCCAAACTAAACGGGCTGTAAGATGCTTTACAGACTGGCTGGAACAAAACAACATTAATATTGCAGCAATGATGTTATTTCGCGATAACCCACTCCCTCCCGGGTTCTACTGCTTAAGTAGAGATCTAAAACCCCTTTTTCACAGCAGCCACTAAATGCAGTTTCTACTAGTTCCAGAGTTTCCTCAGGTGAACTATGCATTTCAACTTTTTTCTTCCATAAGCTTGATGGATTGTATTTCAATGGAAATTTGTGTATGATTGACAAAAATATAAGAGAACAGGTTTTTCATCTTTATAAATGAGCAGGTCAACATTTATAAACTATGTATAAAATGCTTTTATTGCTGCTTGTTCATTTGTTAAATGTACAGGATTGTTCTATATGAAGAAAGCTGTAGTCACCAAAATGGGTGGCAGGAAAAAAACATTCGATTTGATTATACTAATTAAACCAGTCAAACTGATTTCCATTCTGCTGGTGGAATGGCCACTAGAGGAAGTGTTGGTCTTTCTTAACTTCAGCATTTACATTTCTGTTCCTTTGATCAAGCTAATTAAGCACTATGTTCACGCTGCCCTTTTGCTCTGGTTGTGTATTCATACAGCTCATTAATGTTTTACAGGACTGAACCACTGAAGACTCTGAAGGTGGCCCGTGAAAACTGGCACAGAGCAAATTTCATTTATTATTGTCCTGATAAAAATTCTCTAAAGTATCCGGATCTATCTAATAGAAAAATGTCTATTGATCCAATTCAAAAGATTATTTTAAAACAAAATGCTTGTGATTTTGAAAGTGATTATATAAATATCAAAAATATAGATATAGAGAATGAAGAAATGATAACATCTGAGAAAGATATGAACAAAAGAAAGGAGAAAACACAATATGCATTTTACTTTTTTAGAAGTAGAAATGGGTTCTTTACGGATCCATTTGGTCCATATTTCCCAAAAGATAAAGGTAAAGTTCACAGTGAGGATTTGGTTTGTGCTGAAATAGAAAAACTAGGAAAAGGGCTTATAGAATACAGTGACCTGTATATTTACACAGTGTACAGCCCCTGTATGGGGAGAAAAAGTACTGACCCCTGCATGTGTCGGTTAGACCTTTTATCTGATATGTTGGGCAGATGTTATGGGATTAAACTTTACATCTTTTTTTCAAAATATTAGGACCTTTTCTTTTACATCAATATATTAACACAAAACAAGTTCTAGAATTAGCTAGGACCCTAATTAAAACTGATGACCTCCAATCTACATTCCCCCTGAAAACATCATTTAAAGTTCTGATAAATCAGTTCATGAATTCTGATAAACTTACAAAATCATATAAATTGTTTAACAAGATATTAAGAGACAAAAGTAAATTTCGCAGCATGTGCTCTGAATCTGGTCAGACATATGAAGAGTTTAAAAAGATTGGAATGAAAATATCAGAAGAATTTGAGAAAACACTGAGAGCTTTCATTAGTGAAGAGGATCATCAGAGTGTCCTTAATTACATCCGTGAATTTGAGACCTGGTGGGATGGGATTTTAAGAAAGTCATATTGTGATTTTTTTAGACTAAGTGAATGTTTTAACACAGAGGTGACCAGGCGCTTCATTCACGACAGCCAGCAGCTTCCATATGGACCCATTATACGCTGTATTGGTGACATCACCTGATAACCCTCTGTAGGAAATCTGAATTTGACAATATTGTAATAACTTTGAATAAATGAGTTTTACCCCTCAGTGGCACTGTGTTCATCTTTTCATGTTTTTATCTTCTACTTTGCTCTGACTTTGGGAGGGATAAGGGGGACAGATATTTAGTTCTGTTATGGGTGACCGAACAGAGCAGAGAGTTGACAGACCGCAGCGGGAGGCCTGGCTATGGCAGCGTAACTAAGAGGGAGAACCAGAGGGTAACAAGGACATGAGGGCTCCCTGAGAAGTCAGCGCCCCTCTGCTCCATCGTTAACAAACTAGAGTGAACACGTAAGAGCAGCGGGATGACAGCACCAACATTCCCAGGTTACCATAAGACACCATAAGAACCCCCAGATCTGCACCTTTTTTCTAAAAGGAAAACTAATTAACCAAAGGCTCGACTAAACAGGTACGTTTTTAGCCTAGACTTAAAGATGGAGGCTGTGTCTGAGTCCCGAACACTGACTAGGTTGATAGTACGAAAATACAGATGAACACACGTATTAATATCAGTGCAGTCTTGTACAGGTAGAGGGCAGTACTGCAGCACACTGGACTAGAAATGAAATGACTACAAGACTAAAGTACAGAAGTTTAGCATTATTATGAGTATTAACTCTGAGTATAAACCAGAAAACTTCAAATCTCATGAAGCTTCAGCAGCTTTCTGTAAAACTAGACTCTCAAAGCTCATCAGCTCGATACTAGTACCAACTTACAGTGCCCTTATTTGAAACTTCATTATTACGTCTCTTCATTGCCATACAAAACAAGTAAGAGTGATGTAGGGGATCCTTCTTATCTCACAGTCTCGCACAGTGTGATGTTTAATCCCAGTGAATGCATCATCTCAGTGGTTAGCAATTCAGAGAATCTGCTGAAATCCTAACCTGTTTGAAGGTGCAGTGTGTGAGATTTAGAGGAATCTACTACCAGAGAATGATTATAATATACCGCATGTTCTTTAGTGTATAATCAGCTGTAACTATGAATCATTGTGTTGTCGTTATCTAAGAATGCGCCTTTCACGTCTACACAGGGAGCAGCTCCTGTTCAACAGCAGCCCCCACTGCCATGTTTCTACAGTAGCCCAGAGCAGACAAACCACACACTGGCTCTCTCTCACACTCTCAGCTTGAATTTGGTGGCTGGTGATGCTGACCATTTTGTGTTGTGAGAAGTGTGAGAACAAGAGTTCTACAGCTGCATCGTTCATTCTTAAAAAGGTGCTACAGTCGTTCTTTGAGTGGAGGCTGTGGTGTATTATAGGTGAAAAATAATAAAGAAGAAGTGTGTGGTACAGAAGTCCAGAGAGGCCATGAGGTAGTTATAAGTTTCTTAATTATTATCTTGAGATAACAAGATAATTAACTTGTAACTTGACAACGAATTAGTTGTCTTGTTATCTCAAGATAATGAGTTAGTTATCTTGTTATCTTGAGCTTAAAGTTAAAAGAAGCAAACTGAGTCTATGAACTGTATTTCTATTCTTCAGAACCTTTTTTTCTTTGGTGTTGGTATTTAGAACATATAGAAGAACCATTAGTTAGTTTAGAACCATGTTTGTAGATACATGTGTGAGATAGAACCTTCATATCACATAAAGGTTCTTTATCAATTTTCATTTACGTTATCTAGAAGTTGTTGAAGACCCTTTCATGAGGTGAAGATTAGTCTCATCCAGGAAAGAACGAGTGATTCCATTTGGGTTCTACCAGCTTCTTTACTCTCTGGCACCCCTTCTGGTTCTGTTCCAAACATCTATGAAGATTTTGCATCAGTTGCTCTGAAATGTTGTTGTTTGACAGGTTATATATGTGTTGTATGTTGTTCTGTGCTGCTCTGTGTTGGTAAGTGGGGTTATTGTGTGGGTGTTTTCTGGTGCAGTGTTGGTGTCTAACATCAGGGAGATTTGATTGGCTGTTGACGACCTGCCTGCTGTTTCAGCTGTTCAGCAGAGCTGCTGCCGTGTTCAGTAAAAGAGGATTTGTCTGAAGTGTTATGTTTCCCACAACTCCTTCTTCACCAAATCATCACAGTACTCAACAGCCAAGCAGTAAGCAGTGCTAATAACACACTACAAAGATCTTCATCATTGTACAAAGTTCATGTCTCTAGAGGAGTTTTTAAAGAGACCACCTACTAAAGAGCCCCTCACTCCTGTCATACAGAGCATGGTGTTTATATGATCACCAACTTTTCCATGAAAAAAAGCTCAGTACGAACATTAAAAACTCAGACCACTGTTTTTAAACTGGGACATTAGAGCTCAGGCTGTGTTGTGGATGACTCACTCGTCCTGCCGTGTTACTGGCTGCACGTGTTCGGCCTGCTCTACACTAGCGTTTCATTTTTTAACATTAAAAAAAAAAACAAAAACGAGACTTCAGTCTACACTAATTAGATCATTAAACATGAAAAACAAGCCTCTAAACAGACTTCAGGTTGTTAACTGTGATGTGAAACATTAAAGACCCCCTCCCGATCATCTGCTGCAGTCTTTCCACTGCAGTCCTTTAAAGACAACTTCCTCTTTTTGTTCTTTGTTTCCTGCAGTTGTTTTTTGTGAGTTCATTTCAACCTCAGCTGATCTCCCACGCCCCTCCTGACCCTCTTCAACAGACACTTCCTTCATGAGTGAGTTTAGCAGCCTGTTAGAGTCCCAGTGACCGTCCTGGCCTTCTGCATCTGTTTTTCTTCGTCTATGTTTCTTTTTGTTTTTCTATCTTTTTCTGCAGCTGATTTTCTGTGCCTGTTATTCTGTATGAAATATTATTAAATTCTGTATTATTAAATTTAATACTTTGTATATTTTTCTTGTACTTTTGTACATATACATATATCTTTATATTTTTATTGTTTATTCTATTTTAAATATTGTTTGTATATTTCCTGCTGCTCTGTCTTCTGTGCTGCTGTAACACCGCAAATTTCCCCGTTGTGGGATTAATAAAGGATTATCTTATCTTATCTTATCTTATCTTATGTCTTTTTCTGATGTTCTTAATTCTACAATTTTACTTCCTATAAATAAAATCATTTACTGTGTGTTTTACTCCCATGTTATTTTCAGATAAAGACAAATTCCAAAGTTGCTGTACTGACTTTCAATCTTTGATGGTGGATTGATGCTCAGCCTAATACTATAAAACTCTAAAATGATTTTATATAATTGCAGTGAGATGTTGATTAAGCAGATATGATGCTGTGAGAGCTGAACACCGTATTTCTAGAAATGTAAAAAAACTGACCAATTAAATTATTTTAGATGAAGCGAAAAAAATAACATTTTATTAATGGGTATTTAGGATTTGTTACCTTTGTGTTACCATAACTAGTTACAGCTGCAGTTACTAATTTATTACTTACTAACAACTGGAAAGATGTGATTGATCGGTCTGTACAAATTGTTACCATTATATTACCATATTATTACCCACTTATTACAAATTTATAAAGTGCAGTCAATGTAGAAATGAATCAGATTCAACCGTATGAATAGCCACAGCAGTTCACACTGATGTTTATGTGTGCATGTGTTGCAGAGTGAGTGGAAAGATGAGGCTCAGAAACACAGTTGGGTTTTGGTTTATTTATTGCAGTGTGTTCAATAGCATTAAATTCTAATCCATTTTCATTTTCATTCAGGAAGAGGAAGTTCAATAAACTTTAGAAAGTCCAGTTGGGTCAGATTCTTACTATCATCAGTTAAAATGTCCTGAGGAACGTTGTTGTTATCATCAGTTAAAAGCTGTGGCAGAAGGTCCTGGTGAAGCTTCTGGATGTCCTGAAGGAAGAACTGAAAAGCTGTTCTGTTTATATGTTCGCTAAGTAATGCTTGATCTACACTAGCATTGAACCATTTCTCAAAGCCAGATCTGAAAGCATCACAAATACGATTATAAAGATCGTTATCAGCTATTTCTCCCAGTATTTCATTAAACTTCTTTTTCCAGCCTTTTAATGTGTTATAAGACTCATAGACCTCTGTTTTAAATTTGCCTAGTCTGTCTAACAGTGTAATCTGGTCTTCACCTTCAGTGGCATTTTTAATAAAACTGCGCACATCAAACTGCTTTATCGTTTTCAGGCTAAATTTGTATTGAGGGTTTGAATCCTTAATTTTTTTTATAGCTTGTGTGACTAGATCATTGTATTTACGGTCTTTCGAGGGACCTAAAAGCTGACTGATGGGTCCTGCAAATCCATAATATATTGAAAAACCAATGTATGTTTTAATATTATACTCTTTAAACAAAAACCATGTTAAACAGGTTAACAGAACGATGCAGGGCACACTATCTTCACCTTTTTTGCCCATACAGGGACTGTTTAGAGAATATATATAAAGATTACTGTTTTTAGTAATCTCTCTATTTTCTACCATTTCCATTATTTTTTTAACTATAAAATCCTCACTATGTTGATCATTTTCTGGGAAATGTGGACCAGTTTTCCACTCTAATGTTTGATCTGTGTTTATTAAAAAGGCAAAACCGTATTGTTTGTTTTTATCAGGTGCTTCATTCTCTACTTTTTTTATTAAGTAAAGAAAATTAGGACTGTTATTATTTTTTTTTAAAGTTTTATATCTATTTAGTATATATTTGGCAGAGTCTATACTCTTGGGTAGGAGTAAGTATCGTATAGCCTTTTTAACAGAACAGTAATAATCAATTCTGTTCATTTTGCTCTGTTTCCTAATCTCCACCAGTCCAGTCCTGTAAAACAGTACAGACCCGTATTAATAAAGCTGTAATACAGTGTTGTTATGATGATGAAGTGTTAATGTTTATTTATCTTTGTTACTCACAGCAAATCATCCACAGTAGCTGGACGGTCATTGGTGGACTGAGTAGCGTCCACAGTAGCTGGACCATCGGCTGATCCTGCTTCATCATGAGTACGACTCTCCTCGACTCGTGGACGTTTTATCCTGGAGATCACAGCAGCATTCAGTAAAACTTCCTGTGAGCCCTGTATTCATAATGCTTTATAAAGCATAAAAGTGTTTTTTAATGTGACATAAATTTAAAACCCTGCAATGTTATAAAGTACAACCTTGTTTTAAAAAAAGTTGGGACACTGTGTAAAATGTAAATTAAAACAGAATGTAATGCTGTGCAAATCATTTAAACCTATATTTAATTGAAAATAGTACAAAGACAACATATGAAATGCTGAAACTGAGAAATTTCATAGTTCTTTTTAAAAACATGCCCATTTTGAATTTGATGGCAGCAAGATGTTCATATTTATAGCTGAAAACATGTTCTATGCAAATCAGTTAAAAGAAGGGTGGAGTAATTTGTGATCATGTTAGAGTTATAAAAAAGTATATGCTAATTTTCACAAAACAAAGTTTTCTTAAAAACACAGGTTTAATAACTTTCTTTAATAATCCATTAACAGATCATTTATAGCTGTGAACAAATCAGTTCATCAGAATCTGATACTGTACAAACGTTACTGTTGACCTGTGTATTTATATTTCTAACGGCTGTAAAAGCTGTTTTTCTGTTTATTTACAGTAAACTCTTTCACCAATGAGTAACGGGTTTTACAACATCAGGTTTTGTACACAAATAATCACAGTGACTTCCTGAAGTGTAATAGTGGCATAACGCATGTATGTAATGTCCAGTATGTTTATATGATAATAAAACATCTCCTGTGAAGAAACATGAGTAAGATATCGATCCTTTAGTTAAGGGCCTTTTAAAGAGCAGCTGAAGAGGAAACTGTTTATAATCAGTTCATGTTTCTAAGATAAAATGAAGTCTGAGCACTGAGCTGTTGTAGTTTCTGACCTCCTTTGATGATTTCAGATCTTTGTCATCATCACATATTCAAAAACATCGTTGACTTCAGAGTATATTCATAGTAGGATCCTATAGTATAGGATATTTTCAGGTATCAGAGTGATCTGGGAATCAGACCATTTATATATATATATAATATATATATATATATATATACTATTTTATTATCATTATTTTTATTATTATTATTATTATTATTAAGTGCTGTCAAGTCCTTTCCGACTCCTGGTCACCGTATGGACGGTGTTGCTCCAGAATGCTCAGTCTTCTGTTTGGGTCTTCAGGCTTCTGAACTGCTGCTTCATGACTCCTCTGATTGTCTCCATCCGTCTTGTAGCTGCTCGTCCTCTTTTACGCTCAGTTCTTCCAATCATAACAGTCTTTTCCACTGAGCCGGTTCTTCTCAGAATGTGTCCAGAATAAGGTCTTCAGTTTGGTTTGTTCTGCTGGGTCTTTGTTGTGTTTTGTAGGAGAAGCTGTCCACCATCTCCACATCTTCTCCATCAGGGTCCAGTTAACAGTCTTTCCTGTCGTCACAGCCTCAGTCTTCCTCATAGAGAGCTTATCTGATTACTCAGCCATAAATACTGGACACAATGTAAAGCTACTGTCACTGTTAGAAAGACACATTTTTATCTTTCTCCCTTTTTTTACTCGTTTTTTTCTCAGTAATGAACTGTGAGGATCCGTGTACATGAACTTATTTATCAGTGAAAGGGTTTGTTGTAAATGAACAGCAGGAACATCATTTATAAACATGAACAATCACATCAGCTACGAGACAAACTGTCATTTACATTCGTTCATTTTCAAATTCTGACGAACTAAACATTCTCAGCTGTTCATGGTCTGTTAACAGTTTATTAAACCTAGTTACTATATTATACTATACTATTTAGTATATAGCATATTTAGTCTGAAACAGTGCAGTTCATTTTATTAAAGAGGCTCAGAAACACTTACTACTAAAAATTTACACTTAAACCTTTTTTTTATTTTCCTTTATTTATAATTTTTTTATCAAGTGTTTTTGGGTGACTTTTAATTAGTTATTATTATTGTTATTGTTATTATTATTATTATTATTATACTGTTATTTTATTTTAAATATACTCGGTTGGTTTATCATAAGCTCTGAGATGGAATGTGTAAAACATGTTGAGACTTCATACAAATATCTGGATGTTTATCTACTTTTCTTCTCAGTTCAGTCGTAGTTCTAAGTTCCACTGTTCTCCCTCCTTCAAACAGTGATACCACACTGGAATAGAAACACCCCCCACCCCCCCCCAAATCACTCCAACCCCCTCCCCATCAAACCCGCCCAGTTTCAGGTTCATGTTCTACTCACGGTGAATATTGCTCTTGTGAGGAACTGCGCTTCCTGGAATCCTGTGATCCAAACAACATCAACTTTCAGAATAATAATTCACACACACACACACACACAGACACATATATCTTCCTCTCTGTTGTGTCTCTTTTTCTCTTTTTTATTCTTCCTCTTTTTCTCCTTTCTGTTTTTTCTCTCTATTTTCTCTTTTTTATTCTCTCTTTATAAAGAACCACACAGTAAAAGCAGGTAGAAGGACTCTGATAATGCTAAACTGTAGAGCCAAAGTAAAGCGAGAACTCACCGGTTTTCCGGTTCCCCCAGATGGAGGGCTGGGATGGGGGTCCTGCAGATCTCCCTGGTCTTGACCATCGTTCCCACAGTGGATCGGCTCTACAGGACGGTCTGCATCACTGATCTTTAACACTGTTGGTGCTAGATCATCAGGAGCCTGGGGTTCTCCCCACCCCAGCCCTCTCTTTTGCTCTTCTACTTGTGTAGAGGAAGTACTTACTACTTCTTTATTACATGGGTTAGTTGAATCAGTTTGCATCAGCTTGTGAGGGAGCTCTGCTGGTGAACAGAGCTTTATAGTGTCCGGTTCTGTGTCGTCGTGGCGATGCTGGGCGGAGACGCCACACTGTGAATAAAGACTTCCTGAGTCACATTGTTTCACAGAAAGAGACAGAGAACTGAAACTTTCCACTGACCAGCTCTACAGACCATCTGGCTAAACTAGAACCGCATTTACACACAGCACAGGAACACAGAACAGCACTGGGACATAGAACAGCACAGGGACACAGAACAGCACTGGGACATAGAACAGCACAGGGACATAGAACAACACTGGGACATAGAACAGCACAGGGACACAGAACAGCACTGGGACATAGAACAGCACAGGGACACAGAACAGCACTGGGACATAGAACAGCACAGGGACACAGAACAGCACTGGGACATAGAACAGCACAGGGACATAAAACAGCACAGGGACATAGAACAACACAGGGACATAGAACAGCACAGGGACATAGAACAGCACAAGGACATAGAACAGTACGGGGACATAGAACAACACGGTGACATAGAACAGCACAGGAACACAGAACAACACAGGGACATAGAACAGCACAGGGACATAGAACAGCACAGGGACACAGAACAGCAAAGGAACACAGAACAGCAAAGGAACACAGAACAGCACAGGGACATAGAACAGCACAGGAACACAGAACAGCAAAGGAACACAGAACAGCACAGGGACACAGAACAGCACAGGGACACTGAACAACACAGGAACATAGAACATCAAACAACAGCACAGGGACATAGAACATTACAGGGACACAGAACAGCACAGGAGTGTATATAGGAATACATAGAGAACTCAAGTTTATTAATATAGCACGTTTCATACACTGCTGTGGTTCAAAGTGCATTACAAATGATAAATTACAGAGTCAATTAAAAAAGTAAAGGAATAAAAACCTAATTAAAACAATCAATTTCAGAGAAAAAAACATTAAATCCAAATCAAATTAAAAATAAATTAAGATAAAGTGCCGTTACAGAGGTAAAGGGTCTAGAAACACTAACAGTGTGTAAACTGAGCTGAAAGCTGCTCTATCAGGATCGTTTTCAGGCTGGTTTAAAGTGTCCAGAGTCGGGCTCTTCTAATGCTCTCTGTCCACTGCGTCCATTTAAGAGCAGCAAGTCAAGTCAAGTCAAGTCAAATTTATTTGTATAGCGCTTTTTACAACTGATGTTGTCACAAAGCAGCTTCACAGAAATCCATTAAAGACAAAGTTTTAACATGAACTGTAAATCCTCCAGGTGAGCAAGCCAGGAAAAACTCCCTCAGAGCTGAGGAAGAAACCTTGGGAGGAACCAAGGCTCACATGGGGGGACCCATCCTCCTCTGGTCAAACTACCTACACAATTATTATACTACTAATATTAATAGTAGTAGTAGTAGTAGTAGTAGTAGTAGCAGTAGCAGTAGTAGTAGTAGTAGCAGTAGTAGTAGTAGTAGTAGTAGTAGTAGCAGTAGTAGCAGTAGTAGTAGCAGTAGTAGTAGCAGTAGTAGCAGTAGTAGTAGCAGTAGTAGCAGTAGTAGTAGCAGTAGTAGCAGTAGCAGCAGTAGCAGTAGTAGCAGTAGCAGTAGTAGCAGTAGTAGCAGTAGTAGTAGCAGTAGTAGCAGTAGTAGCAGTAGTAGTAGCAGTAGTAGTAGTAGTAGTAGTAGCAGTAGTAGCAGTAGTAGTAGCAGTAGTAGCAGTAGTAGTAGTAGTAGCAGTAGTAGCAGTAGTAGTAGCAGTAGTAGTAGTAGTAACAGTAGTAGTAGTAGTAGTAGTAGCAGTAGTAGCAGTAGTAGTAGCAGTAGTAGTAGCAGTAGTAGCAGTAGTAGCAGTAGCAGCAGTAGCAGCAGTAGCAGCAGTAGTAGTAGTAGTAGTAGCAGTAGTAGCAGTAGTAGCAGTAGTAGTAGCAGTAGTAGTAGCAGTAGTAGCAGTAGTAGCAGTAGTAGTAGCAGTAGTAGTAGTAGTAGTAGTAGCAGTAGTAGCAGTAGTAGCAGTAGTAGTAGCAGTAGTAGCAGTAGTAGTAGTAGTAGTAGTAGCAGTAGTAGCAGTAGTAGTAGCAGTAGTAGTAGTAGTAACAGTAGTAGTAGTAGTAGTAGTAGCAGTAGTAGTAGTAGTAGTAGCAGTAGTAGTAGTAGTAGTAATAGTAGTTAGGAGTCCATGAAAACTTCAGTGTAGAGTGGGAGTGGGCAGCTAGTCCAAGTCAAGTGGCGGTAGCTGGGCAAGTGGCGGTGACTGGGGTGTGGGCAACTGGTCTGAAGCGGATAGCAGGAGAGCTCCACAGACAATCATCCATCAGTGTCCGTCCGGCAGGTGGGCAGTCGTTTACTCGGAAAAAGGAAGGGAGATGGAATTAGTTTAGTTCTGTTTATGTAAAACAGAGAATGTGAACATTTCCAGACTGTGGCTAACGACTCCGGCAGATCTGACTATAACAGCTTAACTAAAAGGAGAGAACCAAAAGGACACACAGACACAGGAGCACCCTGAAACAATCTGGCATCCCTCCACTCCACCGTCCACAAACCTGAGTGATCGCGTGCGAGCGGCGGGACGGCAGCACCAGCGTCTCAGTTTACTATAATTCCCTGCGTCCATGGACCCCTGGATCTGCTGCCTTTATCCAGGGGGAAACATTAACTACCAAAAGCTAAACTAAACAAATGAGTTTTCAGCCTAGATTTGAATATTGCGACTGAGTCTGAGTCCCGAACATTTTCTGGAAGATCATTCCAGAGTTTGGGGGCTTTATAAGAAAAGGCTCTTCCCCCAGATGAAACCTTCTGAATTCTGGGAACTATTAAAAAGCCAGCACTCTGTGATCTGAGTAATCGTGGTGGCTCATAATGGGAAATAAGGTCTTGCAGGTACTCAGGAGCCCATGTAGGGCTTTATACGTCAATACGGAATTTAACAGGCAGCCAATGGAGTGATGATAGAACTGGACTGATATGATCAAATGTTCTAGTTTTAGTGAGAACCCTGGCTGCAGCATTTTGAACTAGTTGAAGTTTACTTAAATTCCTGCTGGTGCATCCTGACAGTACTGCGTTACAGTAATCTAGCCTTGAGGTAATAAAGGCATGTACTAATGTTTCTGCATCGTGCAGCGATAAGGCATTTCTTATTCTGGCGATATTGTGAAGATGTAAAAAGCTGTCCTGGTGATACTGCCTATGTGTTGATCAAATGATAAATCTGGATCAATTATGATGCCAAGGTTTTTTGCTGCTGAACCAGGTATAACTGGAAAGTCAGCGAGATTTAAAGTTAAATCTGATAATTTATTTCTTGCCACTTTTGGACCCAGAAGGAGAACCTCTGTTTTGTTACTGTTTAGGAGGAGGAAGTTACGCGACATCCAGCCTTTCACATCTTTTACACAGTCCTCTATTTTCTTTAACCTGTATTTGTCATCAGGCTTGGCTGATATGTACAGTTGCGTATCGTCTGCGTAACAGTGAAAGTTAATGCCATGGCTACTTATAACTGTGCCTAACGGTAACATGTATAATGTAAATAATAATGGTCCTAAAATAGAGCCTTGCGGAATTCCAGATCTTACTTGTGAATAATTGGAAGATGAATCATTTACCTTTACGAACTGATAACGTTCCGTTAAGTAAGAGTTGAACCCCGATAGGGCGGTCCCTGTGATTCCAACCATGTTCTCTAACCTTTCTAGGAGAATATTGTGGTCTATCGTATCGAAAGCTGCGCTGAGGTCAAGTAGCACTAACAGGGATACGTAGCCTTGATCAGAGGCAAGAGAAGATCATCTGTTATCTTAACTAGAGCTGTCTCAGTGCTGTGATGTGGCCTGAATCCAGATTGGAGTTTTTCATATATGTGGTTCTTATGTTGTTGGGCTACAGCTTTTTCTAAGATCTTAGATATAAATGGAAGGTTAGAAATAGGCCTGTAATTAGACAATACGCAGCATCAAGGTTTGGTTTCTTGATCAGAGGCTTAATAACTGCTAGTTTAAAAGCTCTGGGTACATGGCCCAGGCTAAGGGACGAGTTTACTATAGTTAAAAGAGGATTAATGATAACTGGTAGCACTTCTTTGAGTAATTTAGAGGGGATTGCATCAAGTGTGCAGGTTGAACAATTTGCAGAGGAGATAATCTTCTCTAGTTCTAGCTGTGGTAGTGGGTAGAAAGTTTCCAGCCTTTCCTCTGCAACTACGTTATGTTTTATATCAGCCAAGTTGGATTTAATACTGTGGGTTGAATTTGTTGTCTAATATTTTCAATTTTATTATTAAAAAAGTCCATAAAAACTTCACTGGTGAGAGTCGTCGGAATCTGTGTTTCAGTACCTGCCTGATTTTTTGTAATTCTGGAAATCACACTAAACAGTCCTCTAGGATTATTTTTATTGTTCTCGATCAGCGAGGCCAGATATGCTGAGCGAGCTTTAGTGAGAGCATTTCTATACTCTATAAGGCTGTCCTTCCAGGCCAAGTGGAACACTTCCAGCTTGGTTGATCGGCATTTCCGCTCTAGTTTCCGTACTGTTTGTTTTAAGGTACGGGTTTTATCATCGTACCATGGGGCGAGCTTTTTCTGTCTTATCCTTTTGAATTTTAAGTGGCGCCACATTTTCTAAAGTAGATCGGAAGGTATTTTCTAAATAGTCGGTTAGTACATCTAGCTCCATTGGGTCTGATGGAGTGGAGACTAGGGTTGTTAGTTCTGGGAGGTTTTCTATGAATTGCAGGGCGGTAAATGGTTTTATTGAGCGCTTTGCAGAATAGCGAGGGGATGTACATGTATTATAGCTAAGACGTAGCTCATAAGAGATTAGGTAATGGTCGGAGATTACTGAGGTTTGGGGTAGGATACTAAGCCTGTCTATGTCAAGTCCGAGTGTCAGAACTAGATCTAAAGTGTGACTACAGTAGTGCGTAAGCCCTGTTACATTTTGGGTGATACCAACAGAGTCTAGTCTAGCACAGTTTAGTCTTCACCTTCGGTAAGGTAAGTAGCCCCTTCCTTGCAGGCATGAACTGAACCATTTTAGGACAGTTCCTGAGAGGCCAACCCAGTTCTGTGTGTTTCTGATGGTTTCCCCAAAACATACACCTGCTGAGGGGGGTGCAAATATTTAGTAGCTACTAAGCTCAACATTAAAACTAGTTTGTGAGGTGCAACTCGTTTGGATTTAGTAATGCATAAACCTGAACTTAATGAACATTTACAGCACAACTATCCTACATTTGAACTTCCGCAGCGCTGGTGCAACCAGACACAGGTGTTTTTCCAGAGTCTGTATTCAAACAAACGTCATTAATAACTGTAATAAGAGCCGTTTCAGTGCTGTGATTCGGACGAAAACCTGACTGAAATTTGTCTAGGCAGCTATTTAAGGACAGAAAGCCAGTAAGGTGCTTAAAGACAGTTTCCTCAATAATTTTTCCCAAGAAAGGCAGATTTGAGTCTGTAATTTTTAGCTTTTATGTTGCCAGTTGTTTGATCCAAGTAGCCCTGAGAACATTTCGCTTCTCCCTGCAGGCAGAGGACCACTGATAAATGACTGCACGTTGAGCTTCCTGAGTGTGTTGAAGAGCTCGTTAAGGTCACTTTTTAATGCTTCCTTGTGTCATTCTTACCTACATGGACAACGACCCTCTTCACTGTTGTGTATTTTACACCATTAACAGAGTCATCTCCAAAAACAAAGGCGTCTGCTTTGGCCACAGACCTCTTTTTTTCTGTAGTTGTTTTTTTCAGCACTAACTGATCTGAATTCACTGAGCAGTTTACCTACATGTTTTCCTAACTGAGCCAAATTCCAAAATTCTTGTACTCTGGCTCCCTCAGTCCTTAGACCATTGATGGTAGAGATTCAATATGCTTGGCTGTGGTGAACAACATGAATTTAGTCTTTTTCAGCATTAAGCACTAATTTATTATATTATTTATGCATGTATGTGTTGTAAAGTGAGTGGAAAGAGACTCAGAAACACATCACAATGTTTTTTTTTATATATTTATTACAGTTTGAATACAGTATAGCCAAATTCAGATTCATTTTCATTTCAATTCAGTCCATTTCAGATCAGGAAGCTCAGTGATCCTTAGGAAGTCCCACTGTGGAAGGCTGTAATCATCAGTTAAAAGCTCCTGGAGAAGCTCTTTGGGAAGCTCCTGGAGAAGCTTCTGGAAGTCGTGAATGAAGCACTGAAATGCTTTTCTGTTTATATCTTCACTTAGTCTGTCATTTATGAAGTCATTACTTGCCTGTTTCACATCTTTATTCCACCATCTCCGAAAGGCAGATGTAAAAGCTTTACAGACAGGTTCCTTTACTTCACCCAGTAACGTCTTAAATTTTCTGTCTTCAGAAGGAAATACCTCTTCAAAAGTTTGCTCACTGTATGGAAAATGAAAGGTCTCTGGCTTATATTCATCTAGTGCTTTAAACAATCTATCCCTGTCTTCGCCTTCAGGAATGGCCTTTTCTATACATTTCTGTGGACTAAATGAAGGCAGGTTAAATTTGGATAGAAGGTCTGTGTTCTCAATGACTCTTCAGTTTCATGAGGAGCTAAAAGCTCACAGATGGATCCTGCAAATCCATGATGTTTTGAGAAGCCGATGCATGTTGTAATTTTATATTTTTTGAACAAAACAACTGATAAAAGCATTAAAATAATGATGCAGGGTGGACCTTCGTGTTTGCCAATACAGGGGCTGTTTAGAGAATAGATCCATAATTCACTGTATTTAGTAATGTCACCATTTTTCACTAATTCCAGTATTTCTTTAACTAAGAAATCCTCACTATGCTGATTATCATCAGAGTCTGGATAATGGGGACCAATTTTGCTTGATGTTTGATCTGCTTTTCTGAAAACTGCAAAACAGTACTGCTTGTCTGTTTTCTTTACCTTTACCTCCTGTATTAGTTCGAGAAAACTACTCTCAGTTTCACAAAATATGGAGCTAAAATTGTTATTGTTGATTCTTTTTAGAATACATTTGATAGAGTTGTCATTTTTAGAAAGGTGTGGGTACTTTAAAGTCTTTTCAGAAAAAGAATAATAAATTAACTCTTCCTTGTCCCATTCTTCCTTTTTAATGTCCACCTTCTTTATTATCTGCAGCAGTTCTTCCAGTTTGATCCTGTAAAACATTATTGAGCTGTAAGAAAAACCTGTGACTGTGATACCGTGTGAAAGTGTAAACATTACAGTTTATTTATTTTTATTACTCACTCTGTCTTGTCCAGCAGCTGAATAGTGATTTTTGGAGTCCTCACTCTCTGGGCTGTGAGCAGAGTGAGTCTCTCTGTCTCCGCTTGTGCGTCTTTTATCCTGGAGATCAGAAAAATGTTCAGTTATACTTCCTTTGAATTTGTATTCTTAATTCTTTATGATTACATGAATATGTTACATGGCATACATGATGCTTAATAATGCTTGGCACAGGCTTGTGTCATTGCTTATGACTAATTATAGCTACTTGCGTAACACTTTTTAAAAAAGGATATATAATTTAGAATCAGATTTCATAAAGCATCATAACATGTGTTCATAAGAACAGTGTAATCATAAATGTTGTAATGCCCTGTAACACAATATAAAATCGTTCTGGTATTTTACTAGATGCACATCCAGGTGAACATTTATTAGCAATAATCACTCCCATCCCTAAAGTGAAATAATCTGTTTTTTTTGTTTTTTTTTTAGTTTTAAAAAAGTTTTTAAAGAACCATACAGTAACAGCAGAAGGTGGAAGCATTCCTGCTAAACCCGATGATGCCAAACCTTAGAGCTATATAAAGTGAGTAGGAGTGGGCTATATGGGGAAAATATTATATACCATGCGCATCAAAATATTTTACTGCATCACAATAAAGATTTTCTCTAAGATTTAATAAATCTGAACAGATAAAATAGCACTTGTAGTGCCACATAAAAAAGATAATAATAATACACTACAACTACAATGGTTTTTATGCTACATGGCACTAAATCAGTTAAACAGGCCTGATTCTACTCTGTAATGAAACATGTAGTTGGGCAGTGTTCTTTAAGTACTGACAATATCCATCATATACTCAGAAAAGAGTTTCATGCCATAATTTACCATAATAGCAATAAAATATTGTCGTATTGCGCATCCTTAGAAGCGAGTACTCACCAGTCCTCCAGTATTCACCAGTTCTCTCTCTTGCTTTGTAGCTTGGATTGCCTGTTGTAAAATATTATGTTCTGGATTTTGACACTATCAACTATTATCAAATTGAGGAGACTCTGCTGATGAGCAGAATTGTGTCATCATAGTGATGCTGGGCGGAGCCTCTACATTACAGTAAAAATAGTTCTTCTTCAGTCTGTGAGTCACACTGTTTTAGAGAAACAGACAGAGAACCAAAACATTTCACTGATCAGCCTTACAGACCATCTGTTTCAACTAGATCCCAATTTATAACATATATAACTGCACAGAAACTTTAAACAATACCGGAACATACATCCCCATTTCCAAAAAAGTTGGGACACTGTGCAAAATAAATAAAAACAAAATACAATGATGTGCAAATCATTTATTATTATAATTCAAAAATATTTGTCCATTTTCAATTTAATGCCAACAACATGTTCTAAAAAAAAGTTGGGACAGGGGAACAAAAGGCTGGTAAAGTTGTGTAATGCTAAAAAAAACACCTGGTGGTTGATTGAGAAAAGTTTAGAGCATCTCAGAGAGTCTTTCAGAAGTAATGAGGAGGGGTTCACCACACTGTGAAAGACTGCACAATCAAATAGTGCAACAATTCAAGAATAACATTTCTCAACATAAAACGGCAAAGAACTTTTACTTTTCATCATCTACGGTACATAATAACATTAAAAGACTCAGAGAATCTGGAGAAATCTCTGTATGAAAGGGTCAAGGCCAAAAACCAGTATTAGCTGGCCGTGATCTTTGGGCCCTCAGACAGCACTGCATTAAAAACAGACATGATTCTGTAGAGGAAATCACTGCATGGGCTCAGAAACACTTCCTACCCAATTTCCTCTACAATTTAGTCGTCTCCAATTCCACCCGCTAGTTAGGACTCCCCCAATCACACGATGCTATCAACGCTATGAGGGTGAAGGCTAACACAGGCTTCCTCCGAGACCTGTGAAGCACCACCGCATCTTTTCGAACTGCCGCTCACGCAACGTCACTGGACAGCCGAACGCGCTCGGAGGAAAGCGCCAACCGCCAGATCTGTTACGTCAGCTAACAGACGCCTGCGCTGACTAGCATCGCGCTGAGTGATGGCGGGAGAAGAGCAGCCATCCCACCCACTCAGAGAGAGCGAGGCCAATTGTGCTCTCTCGGACTCCCGGCTGCCTTCACATGCATATGAACTTGAGTGACATGCCATTCTTAATCCATCGGGTTTAATATGATGTTGGTCCACCCTTTGCAGCTATAACAGTTTGAACTCTTCTGGGAAGGCTTTCCACAAGGTTTAGGAGTGTGTTTATGTGACTTTTTGACCTTCTTCCAGAAGCGCATTTGTGAAGTCAGACACTGATGTTGGACAAGAAGGCCTGGCTCACAGTCTCTGCTCTAATTCATCCCAAAGGTGTTCTATCGGGTTGAGGTCAGGACTCTGTGAGGGCCAGTCAAGTTCGTCCACACCAAACTCGCTCATCCATGTCTTTATGGAGCTGCTTTGTGCACTGTGCGCAGTCATGTTGGAACAGGAAGGGGCCGTCCCCAAACTGGACTCTAGAGCAGTGGAGACGTGTTCTCTAGAGTGACCAATCACGCTTCTCTGTCTGACAATCTGATGGACGAGTCTGGGTTTGGCGGTTGCCAGGAGACGGTACTTGTCTGACTGTATTGTGCCAAGTGTAAAGTTTGGTGAAGGGGGGATTATGGTGTGGGGTTGTTTTTCAGGACTTGGGCTCGGCCCTGACCTCAACCCGATAGAACACCTTTGGGATGAATTAGAGCAGAGACTGCGAGCCAGGCCTTCTCGTCCAACATCAGTGTCTGACCTCACAAATGCGCTTCTGGAGGAAGGTCAAAAATTCCCATAAACACTCCTAAACCTTGTGGAAAGCCTTCCCAGAAGAGTTGAAGCTGTTATAGCTGCAAAGGGTGGGCCGACATCATATTAAACACTATGGATTAAGAATGGGATCTCACTCAAGTTCATATGTGTGGGAAGCAGACGAGCGAATACTTTTGGAAATATAGTGTATAACAACACAGGAATATGTAACAGGCCATGTAAAGCTTATGCTTATTTACAAAGTAAAACCTTATAAACTATGGATTCTGAAACATGATATTTGAAAACAGTGTGAGAGCATGTTCAGGGGAGAACTTTCAGTTCAGGATAGAAGCTCTATTCCTAGAAGAAGGTGCTGACTTTATTTCAGTGAACGTTCATCAACCACAGAGGCAGAGGCTTATTTCTGGTTTCCCTTCTCAGTGACACAGGAAACATCTGCACTCTGCATGCATTAAAAAAGACTAAATGTCAGCATGTTAGGTTACGTGTCTTCTGCAGAATTTGTTGCCACACAGGAATATGTAACGGTCCAAGAACATGTATAACAGCACAAAAATATATAACAACACAGGAATATGTAACAACCCTGGTGAGTATATAACAGCACAAAAATATATAACAACACAGGAATATGTAACAACCCTGGTGAGTATATAACAGCACAAAAATATATAACAGCAGAAGAATATGTAACAGCCCAAGAACATATATAACAGCAAAAGAATTTATAACAAAATAGGAATATGTAACAGCACAGGAACATATAACAGCACAGGAACATATATCAGCACAGGAACATATAACAGCACAGGAACATATAACAACTCAGGAATATATAACAACACAGGAACATATAGCAACACAGGAAAATATAGCAAGACAGGAATATGTTAAAGCACAAGAACATATATAACAGCACAAATACATATAACAACACAGAAATATATAACAGCAGAGGAACATATAACAACACAGGTATATATAACAGCACAGGAACATATAACAACACAGGAATACATAACAGCACAAGTACATATAACAACACAGAAATATAACAGCACAGGAACATATAACAACACAGAAATATATAACAGCACAGGAACATATAACAACACAGGAATATATAACAGCACAAGTACATATAACAACACAGAAATATATAACAGCACAGGAACATATAACAACACAGGAATATATAACAGCACAAGTACATATAACAACACAGGAATATATAACAACACAGGAACATATAACAACACAGAAATATATAACAGCACAGGAACATATAACAACACAGAAATATATAACAGCTCAAGTACATATAACAACACAGGAATATATAACAGCACAGGAACATATAACAACACAGAAATATATAACAGCAGAGGAACATATAACAACACAGGAATATATAACAGCACAAGTACATATAACAACACAGAAATATATAACAGCGCAGGAACATATAACAACACAGGAATATATAACAGCACAGGAACATATAACAGCACAGGAATATATAACAGCATAAGTACATATAACAACACAGGAATATATAACAGCACAGGAACATATAACAACACAGGAATATATAACAGCACAAGTACATATAACAACACAGGAATATATAACAGCACAGGAACATATAACAGCACAGAAATATATAACAGCACAGGAACATATAACAACACAGGAATATATAACAGCACAGGAACATATAACAACACAGGAATATATAACAGCTCAAGTACATATAACAACACAGGAATATATAACAGCACAAGTACATATAACAACACAGGTATATATAACAGCACAGGAACATATAACAACACAGAAATATATAACAGCACAGGAACATATAACAACACAGGAATATATAACAGCACAGGAACATATAACAACACAGAAATATATAACAGCACAGGAACATATAACAACACAGGAATATATAACAGCACAGGAACATATAACAACACAGGAATATATAACAGCACAAGTACATATAACAACACAGAAATATATAACAGCACAGGAACATATAACAACACAGGTATATATAACAGCACAGGAACATATAACAACACAGGAATATATAACAGCACAAGTACATATAACAACACAGAAATATAACAGCACAGGAACATATAACAACACAGAAATATATAACAGCACAGGAACATATAACAACACAGGAATATATAACAGCACAAGTACATATAACAACACAGGAATATATAACAGCACAGGAACATATAACAACACAGGAATATATAACAGCACAAGTACATATAACAACACAGGAATATATAACAGCACAGGAACATATAACAACACAGGAATATATAACAGCACAAGTACATATAACAACACAGGAATATATAACAGCACAGGAACATATAACAACTCAGGAATATATAACAACACAGGAACATATAACAACACAGGAAATATAGCAGACAGAATATAAAACACAGAAATATAAAGCACAAGACATATAACAACACAGAAATATATAACAGCACAGGAACATATAACAACACAGGAATATATAACAGCACAAGTACATATAACAACACAGGAATATATAACAGCACAGGAACATATAACAACACAGAATATATAACAGCACAAGTACATATAACAACACAGGAATATATAACAGCACAGGAACATATAACAACACAGAAATATATAACAGCACAGGAACATATAACAACACGGGAATATATAACAGCACAAGTACATATAACAACACAGGAATATATAACAGCACAGGAACATATAACAACACAGGAATATATAACAGCACAGGAACATATAACAACACAGGAATATATAACAGCACAGGAACATATAACAACACAGAAATATATAACAGCACAGGAACATATAACAACACAGGAATATATAACAGCACAGGAACATATAACAACACAGGAATATATAACAGCACAAGTACATATAACAACACAGAAATATTGTCAGGAGTCAACAGAATACAGACGCTTGCGGATGTAAGAAGAATGACCAATATAATCACAAAGCAGAAGGGCAGAGCAAAAACGAGGTCACAAAAACAGGCAAGGAAGTCAAAAACACAGGTCAGTCCAAATAGGCAAAGGCACAAAAAGGGGTAAGGCAAAAGGCAGAGTCGAAAATACAAAATGGTGGTCAATAAACGGAAAAACAGGCAAGAATATACAAACACTCAGTAGATCAAAGTGATACAATACTTCGCACTTAACCTATCTGAAGCCCGGGCTTTTAAAGTAAACTAACTAGTCATGTGAATAGAAACACAGGTGAAACCAGTTAGTATTCTGGAGATGCAGAGCGCTGATTGGTGCGCGAGCGGGAGTTCGAAGTCACGCGAGTCCCCACTGTATTGTGGGAAATGGAGTCCATGTCTGAGTCTGAGGGAAGTTGCTCCGTCATGTGATCCCCCAGAGGAGTCTGGGAGATGAAGTCCAGTTCCTTGCTGGAGGCCGTTGAATGTGTGACAAATATATAACAGCACAGGAACATATAACAACACAGAAATATATAACAGCACAGGAACATATAACAACACAGGAATATATAACAGCTCAAGTACATATAACAACACAGGAATATATAACAGCACAGGAACATATAACAACACAGGAATATATAACAGCACAAGTACATATAACAACACAGGAATATATAACAGCACAAGTACATATAACAACACTTGTGACAAGAAGTCTCAAACATTCTTCATCTGATAGTGGATTTAACAGGTGCTTCAGGACAGGCCATGTAAAGCTTATGATTATTTATAAACTATGGATTCTGAAACATGATATTTGAAAACAGTGTGAGAGCATGTTCAGGGGAGAACTTTCAGTTCAGGATAGAAGCTCTATTCCTAGAAGAAGGTGCTGACTTTATTTCAGTGAACGTTCATCAACCACAGAGGCAGAGGCTTATTTCTGGTTTCCCTTCTCGCTGACACAGGAAACATCTGCACTCTGCATGCATTAAAAAAGACAATGTCAGCGCGTCAGGTTACGTGTCTTCTGCAGAATTTGTTGCCAGGCAGACATTTAACACATTTTTTCTCACATTTCCGTGTTCAACACTATCAGTGTCTACACCATCATACAAAGGCAGGTGTTTCGGCCAAGACCGCTTGAACACTGGAGTCATGTTAGAAGGTCCTGGTGGTAATCAAATGGTGAATCAGTTTTGCGGTATGAATGAGGATAATCAAGGGCCATAATTTAGACAGTTATACAGTGAGGCAGGCACAGCTTGAATAGGTTCTACAGCATAATTACCGCAATGATCAAATATATCACTGAACCCACAATGGATAGTAATCTTATCCACAAGCCCCCACTGGTAACCCATGAATACAGATAAGAAAAATACCAAGCACAGTTTTTATGCAGGTCTTTTGTACTGTTTGAGGTGTACTGGGCTAGGTTTCACACTGTGCTTGAGTTATCAGAAATATAAGCTCAACAATCACGTCCCACACTCTGACAAACATTTCTGTTCTCTGCTAATGGAAGATCTAATGCAACATCATTATGCAGAGCTATTTTTTATTCCATTCACTTCCTTCTAAATAGCTTGTAGTGCTTTAA
>NW_023494792.1:1099374-1101874 GCF_904425465.1 Colossoma macropomum | reverse complement strand
GATTATGGTGTGGGGGTGTTTTTCAGGAGGTGGGCTCGGCCCCTTAGTTCCAGTGAAAGGAACTCTTAATGCTTCAGCACCAAGAGATTTTGGACAATTTCATGCTCCCAACTTTGTGGGAACAGTTTGGGGACGGCCCCTTCCTGTTCCAGCATGACTGAGCCCCAGTGGACAAAGCAGCTCCATAAAGACATGGATGAGCGAGTTTGGTGTGGAAGAACTTGACTGGCCTGCACAGAGTCCTGACCTCAACCTGATAGAACCCCTTAGGGATGAATTAGAGCGGAGACTGCGAGCCAGGCCTTCTCGTCCAACATCAGTGTCTGACCTCACGAATGTGCTTCTGGAAGAATGGACAAAAATTCCCATAAACACTCCTAAACCTTGTGGAAAGCATTCCCAGAAGAGTTGAAGCTGTTGTAGCTGCAAAGGGTGGGCCGACATCATATTAAACCCTATGGATTAAGAATGGGATCTCACTCAATTTCATATGCGTGTGAAGCAGACGAGCGAATACTTTTGGCAGTATAGTGTATGTATTGTATCCTTTTACAATTCTTATTTCTTTTATTTATAGTTTTATTATGAGTTTATATTTTTATTAAAGTATTAGTATGTATGTTTGTATTAGTTTTTATTTTATCAATTTATGCATACCACTAATCTTCTGTTGTGGTTTTACTCTATAGTTTTACTTTTGTCTAATTTGTATGTCTAGCACCATGAGATTTTAGAAAGGTGCAGTATATTATTATTATTATTATTGTTGTTGTTATTAAAGATAATAATTTATTCCAGTACTGGGCGAGCTTTGTCTTGTGACAAAAGTCTTAAACATTCTTTCTCTGACAGTGGATAGATATAAAGCTTATAACTTGTTACAGAACAAAACCTCACCAAATATGGATTCTGAAACATGATATTTGAAAACAGTGTGAGAGCATGTTCAGGGGAGAACTTTCAGTTCAGGATAGAAGCTCTATTCCTAGAAGAAGGTGCTGACTTTATTTCAGTGAACGTTCATCAACCACAGAGGCAGAGGCTTATTTCTGATTTCACTTCTCGCTGACACAGGAAACATCTGCACTCTGCATGCCTTGAAAAAGATTCATCGTCAGCTTGTCAGGTTACATGTCTACTGCAGATTACTTTGCCAGGCAGAAGGTTATCGCTGTTTAACGTTAAATACTTGATTAATATAAAGACACAGCTCAGCTTATAATCTGGATGTAGGATTTTTTCTCACAGTAGCTAAGAAGTATCTGTACTTATACACTGAAGTATATCAAGTAAAAAGTAGTGGTTTAATAGATAAATTAGAAGTTTGGTTCTGAGCAGTACCGGTTCTGACACCAAGATAAATCATTACAGTTGCAGGGATATTCTTGATATGGGAAGCATTTCTTTTTCCTAACAAATATGTACAAACATCCTGTCAAAATCGAAAATGACATTAAATACCTACATTTGCAATTCAATTTTTCACATGAGCACGAGTCATTTGTGACAAAAATAAATCTATTTGTAATTTCATGTTAGTCGTTATTCTGGTGTTTCATGGCCAAATCTAGAATGAAAAAGCTAATAGAGAAAAGAAAATCCAGACTTCACTTTGGCTTTTCTTCATGAAATGCAGAAAAAAACTAAAATCAAAATGCAGTGTTTACGTTCCTATTTCTTTTTCATAGCAATCGGCTGCATATCTGACAAAATGAAAATGCAAAATGGATAAATCAACAGTAACAAAGGATAAATCAACACTCAGACCTGCGAGTCAGAACGGCATCATTCCTCGTCCTACGACTTTGAGTCTTGGGGAAAAAACACCGTCGTGTCTCAGATCTGGTGAAACTGAACATCAGACCAAACGCCGTCAGACAAAACGGACTCAGAAAAAACTGGAAATGTTTTTTAAAATGTAAACACTTTATTATCAAACAGCTGAACTCAGTAAACGGAGAGAATAAAAACACCAGCACAGCTCAGAGCTCAGACACTCAGCACAACCTGAAACACACTTCAGCTAAACACACTCCATCCTGCAGCTTCAGCACCACAGCTGCGAGGCTAATGCGGCTTTAGCACCGCAGCTACGAGGCCGATGCAGCTTCAGCACCGCAGCTGCGAGGCTAATGCGGCTTCAGCACCACAGCTACGAGGCCAATGCAGCTTCAGCGCTGCAGCTACGAGGCCGATGCAGCTTCAGCGCCGCAGCTACGAGGCCGATGTAGCTTTAGCACCGCAGCTACGAGGCCGATGCAGCTTCAGCACCGCAGCTGCGAGGCTAATGCGGCTTTAGCACCGCAGCTACGAGGCCGATGCAGCTTCAGCACCGCAGCTACGAGGCCGATGCAGCTTCAGCACCGCAGCTACGAGGCCAATGTAGCTTCAGCGCCGCAGCTACGAGGCCGATGCAGCTTCAGCGCCGCAGCTACGAGGCCGATGCAGCTTCAGCGCCGCAGCTACGAGGCTAATGCGGCTTTAACACCGCAGCTACGAG